>NC_056727.1:61428905-61431405 GCF_019279795.1 Protopterus annectens | reverse complement strand
TTCCTATCTCCAGGGGGTTGCTCAGAAAAGTACAGTTGGCCTCTAGTATTCCTCTCATTCAATAACTGGGCAATACTAGCATCAATTTCTTTCTCAGAGTACCTTTTTTTCAGAAAATCATCCTTAAGATCCTTAAGGGCTACCATAAGTTGTGTATCTTCATTATGCAGCCACATCATTCTCAAAATCTGGCCCCTAAGTACATTCTTACCAACATGCCTTGGATGTATACTATTCTTATGTAAAAGTGAGTTATTTCTGCTTGGCTTCCTATATAAACTAGTTTGCAAATTCCCTAAATCATACTTTCTCACAGTAACATCCAAAAAAAAATCTATCTCATCTTTGGAATACTTATAAGTGACTCTCAAAAAAGTCATAGTATTAAATAAATACTCAATAAAATGAGAAAGTAGCTCACTCAAAACATTCCTTAAAAAGAATATATCTTCCACAAATTGAGTGTACCATACCACATACATATAGAACTCATTGTTATGTAGCACTGCACTCTTTTCCCATTGTAGCAACGCTAGGTTGGTGTAGCTATTAGCACAAGCCGTGCCCATAGCCACACCAACCTTCTGCAAAAATAACTCATTATTAAAAAAAAATTGTTTTCTAAAATTATCAACAATATACAGACCAAATCAATTTTTTTCCAGTTGGCAAATATCTCCTTATTACCAAAAATTCTCTGATATTATCAATATCTCAGGTGTTCGGGATGACAGTAAACAGAGATTCAATATCCATGGTAACAAAAACATAGTCATCATTAGGCCCAGACTCCTTCACATTGGCATATAGTTCCTGTAAAAAGACTTAGTGTCTCTCAAAACTGTCTTTGTTGCATCCAAAATTGGTCGCAAAGTCTTTTCTACATAAATAGAAAGTGGTCCGGTAGCCCATCCTTTCCTGGAAACTATAGGCCTCATTGGTGGGCATACCAAACTCTTATGTACTTTGGGAAGGCCATACAAGACAGGAACCACTGGATATTCAACATTAAAATACTTGTGTAAGTCCTCAGTAATCATATTGGTCATAAATAAGTCAAAGACCAAAAATGACGCTTTCTCTGTTACCCCATTCACAAGTAGTTTAGAAAGCACAGTATAAGTAGAAGTGTCACTCAATTTCAGCACTTGTTCCAGGTAGAATTCTTTATTCATTGCTACACCCCCCCCCCACCTTTATCTCCTGGTCTTATTTCTAATGATGACATATTTTTTTAATTTATACAAAGCTCTGTATTCATCTTCATTCCAATAAAAAAGGCAGGGTTATGCTCATGTTCAAACACCTCTCTTATCTCCCGTTCACATACAGAGACAAAAGTTTCAACCACTGGGTGAGTCTTAGGTACAAGTAAGCTAGGCTTCTTAAATTTAACATAACTAGTGCTCTGTCCTGGAAACATTAATTTTAACTATATATTTCTGGCAAACACTTGTAAATCTAAAAGTAGATCTACCATGCTCGACCTTCTGGTCGGAACAAACGAAAGGCCTTTATTCAATAAAGAAATCTGTGCCATTGTTAGTCTATGTGAGGAAAGATTAAACACCATTCCCTCAGGGTGTGTTCCTTGTCCTCAGCCCCATTTGAGCTGTTTCCATGCTCTGCAACCACGTGGTTCTCCCTTTCCTCACCCTGCTTCTAGACCTCTCTTCTTTGTTGATTGTTTACAGTCCCTGCAACAAAAAAGGCCATGTAGTGGCATTGCTCATTTCAACTGATGCAGAGGATGCAGCAGCTGCTTGTGAAACTGTTGTCCCAGACACAGAATTCACTGCAGCTGCATGTGCAGTCACAATCTCAGTTTCTATAGTAGCATGTACATCCAAATGTTGTGATTCAATTACAGGATTGCTAACTTCCCGTTCAGTGGAAGCCCATTCCCTTGGCCATGAAAAAATGCCCCTTTATGAAAATCAGTCAAATCTCATTGTAGTTTCTTTATTTTAGAAGCTTGTAGTTTTTTCTCATATTGAATAATACTATCGTGTAAATTATCCAGTTTGCCACCAATCATGTCAGCAGGATATCCGGATACAATTTCAGATTATAGCTCCTTAATCTCATTTAGCAATACCTTCTCCTGGGGCAAAAAATATTACACAAGCAATTTCATGTAGTTGAAACTAACTTTCAGGTTCAAAGCTTGTCACTGCTGCAATAAATCTGGGAACGTGTTCCCATAGGTCGACATCTTTAATATTCTGAGACCTTTGGGGACTACTCTATGATGCAGTGATGCCTCCAAATGAAATCTTTGCCACTGGAGGTGTTTATATTTAAACAGTTTATTCTCAAGCTCCCTATATTGTTTAAAAAACAACAAATGCACAGTCTCATCCACTGCTGTATGATGTTTTTGTGCATCCACCATTATATCAAGCAGAGGATTTGTACTAGTACATAAAACTCTACCCAGTCTCTCAGTATGTGTACTCGGCGAACCAGGATTATAGTCCTGCTCAATAGTATAGACTTT
>NC_056727.1:61218905-61423905 GCF_019279795.1 Protopterus annectens | reverse complement strand
TACAATAAGTTATAAACATGTTGTGAACATTTTTACAATAATCAATGTAATACAGTAGTACTAAAGATACATATAAGTTTTCCAACAAATGAACCATGTAGTTGTTTTAAAAATGAACTAAAAAGGTACTGGGAAATACCATCACACAGGAATCACACAGGATGTAAACCAAATGCCACCCTGTAATAAACCCTAAAAATCTAATGGGGTGAGTTTGTATACCTTGTGCATGCCTATTACATAAGGAAAAATTCACATGTAATAGGCATGCCTGGGCATATGACCCCATTAGATTTTTAGGTTTATTACAGGGTGGCATTACATCCTGTGTGATTCCTGTGTGATGCACATTTTTAGTTCATTTTAAAACAACTACATGGTTCATTTGTTGAAAACGATTATTGTAAAAATGTTCTGTTTATAACTTATTTGTTTTGCCAGATCAAGCCATGCAAAACGGGCAGTGAGATTGGTTTAGTAATGCTTTTAGAATTTTTAGCATTTTAAACATTTTAAATATTGTAAATATCATATATGCATGTATACTGTAAGCAAAGCATTTTGATGATTGAAGGCATTGCTATTAGCATCGTATATTACAGATATACAGTTATATATTTATTGAGCATTCATGCTATAGCATAGATGTGTTAATTGTTTGTATGATGAGTTGGTTTCAAATGTATTTAAATATCATTGGCGTTTCAATCATGGTTCTGAAGTCTGATATTCAGACAGCGGCTTTTGTGTGTTCTTTAAAAGGTGGAATAATTTTGGTTCTTAGTATCTATAAGTAGCAGGAGGTGTGGAAGTGCAGGGGGCCTTGCCCCCCTGCAAAACGTTCATAGCAGAAACCCGGAAATGAGGTAGTTTCACTCAAAGTTGACATTTCGTGATTGTCAACTTTCTTTGTGTACCAGGATAACAATTCTGAGCATTTGATTACCAGGAAATTCTGACCTGGTAGGTGTCCACTTTCAGCCAAGGGAGAAAAGCTCCAAAGTATTACAAAAACATTTTAAGAACAATAATTTTACAATCTTCAAAAATAATACAAAAACATCTACAGTTTATATAATTATACCAAATTAGACATAAGGTGCAAACATTGGTTAAGAATAAATACAACTTATATGGCAATGATTTAATATTTAGAGACATTTTAGTCAGTGTATAGAAAAATTAAAGGTAAGTTAGTGTAATACAAACAGGAGTTGCAATATAAAGTGAAAGAAAACAACAGGGTTATGGCATATTTATAAAGAGAGTCAAGGGAGACAAATTGATTGAAGCAAGGAAGTGAGTGAAAAAGGTAAAGTAAGGAGGTGTAAGATTTGAATCGGTACTTGTTCATACTTAGGGATATAGTTTATCCCGAGGTTGAGCAAGAACAGAGCCCGATTTTGGCTAGGAAGTCTTTCAAAATCGTTTTAAAGAACTGGAGGGAAGCTATTGACCTGATGGATACAGATAAGGAGTTTCAGGCCTTAGCAACATGGCATAAGTACAGACTATGCCCAGCAGATTTAATAGGTTTGTGGACAGAAGAGATTTTGGACATTGGACAGTAATGACCAATGGTTAACATAGTTGTGTAGAATGGTATTTACTGCTGGGCAAGCAGTTGGATACTGGATAATTTTATAGGTGGTGAGAAACTGCATACATGTTAGTTGATAGAGTAGTTCTAACCAATTTAGTGATATACAGTGGTGGATTGTGAAAGGGGTATTTGCTGCAGATTTAGTCATCTTATTATATAGCATTGTTCAAGTTTTGATTTTTGTCATGCCTGCAGGTTAGTAAGGATGGGAGCATCATAATGTAGTGAGAGGAGGAGGTAAGTAGTGGCAAGTACAGTTTTAGTTGCTTTGGTGAGAAAAGTTTTGGCTCTGTAAAATATTCCTAGTTCTTGGTGAGATTTTTGCTGTGAAGTTTCATATATACAGGTCAAATTTAAGATTATCATCAGCTATCATCTTTAATAATTTGCTATGAGAAGTGACTTAAATAGTTGTATTATTAAGAGAGAGGATGTTATTTCTTTCATAAGAGAGGGATTTGAGGAAAAAAAGTATTTTTTTTGGGGGGGGGTGAGCATGAGTTGTGAGTTACAAAGCCATGTTTCAGTTGCTTTTAAAGTTTCCTAAGTACGTTTTGGAGATGTGCCAGTTTGTCTGATGTGCATATGAGTGTGGAGTCATCTGTGTATTGTATTAGGGAGGCACTGTCATGTGGATGTGTGGAGGGTGTTTTTGCAAATGTTAAATATGAGGGGACCAAATATAGAGTCTTGAAGCACACCGGTGGTGACTGGGAGGTGTGTGGAGAGGGTGGAGTAACATTTTACTGACTGATACCCATTGCCAGGTAGATTTTGAACCATAGAAAGGAGTGGCGGAGGCTGACACAGACCTAGTGAGGACATTTGAAGTAGAAGTTTCTATGACAAACTGTGAAGAAGGCTTTAATCAAATCTATAAATAAAGAGGAGACCAGTTTGCCATTATCTCTACCTTTCTTGACAGTATCTATAAAGGTTAGAAGTGCAATGTTAGTACTATGGGAGTTAGGAATTATTCCTGCAGGAGATAGTTTAACAATTGTTTTTGAATACATTTTTCAAGTATTTTGGAGAGGGGATAAGACTGCTATAGGTCTAAAGTTAGTAATGTCTATTGAATATCCTCCTTTGTGTGCAGGGATAATGTATGATTATTTCCAGAGACAGAGGGAACATGGGATTCTTGGATTTACCTATTTATAAGGATTGATATAGGATAAGTAATGTTCTTGGCCACCTGTTTTAAGGTACTTGCTTGGAGTATCATCAGCTGAAGCAGCACATGGTTTGAATTTGTTTCAGAGTAGTTTTATTTGGGATTTAGGCACAGGTTTGTAGGTGAAAGTAGATGTGGTGATATGTGGCTGTTGGGCAGTGTTGGGATTAGATGTCATGGAATCCTTGGTTAGGGATGCTATACTATATGTGAAAAAAGAGTTGAATTCTATTTCAGCTTTGAGTGGTGAGTTATTGCGAGAGGGGTTAATGTTGAATTTTTGTCTGGGATGTAAAATTTCTTTAATGGCCGATTAGCATTTTTTATAGCTGAGTTTACAATTGTTCTGAATATTGTTATAGTATAGTTTTTTGCCTTCATTTATTTGCTTGTTAGTACAGTTGCAGAGAATTCTGAAGTTTCCTTAGATATCGTGGTATTTTATATGTTTGCCATTCTTTCCATGCTTTTTCTTTATCCTACATTAGTATACTTCTCTTTTTGGGTAGCCAGATTGCATTATTGTTTTAGTCTCTTCCTTCTAAGAAGTGAAAGGCTATTTGGCATATTTAGGAAAGTTGTACCAAATTAATTTACGTTATCTAAAGGGATGATTTTTAGGATGTTCCAATTAATAGATGGTAGGGTAGTAATGAATATTTGTTGATTAAACTTGGCCAGGTTGTATGTTGTTTTATAAACATACTGTTTAAGTTGGTGTGTGAGATCTCTGGTTGTATAGATTGGGAGATGGTCATTGACAGAGTCTGACATTGTACCTGTGGTGGTGAATTTGCTGGGTTCTATTACTAGGATACAGTCTAATAAGGAATTTGATGTGTTGATATAGTGTGCGGCTTTATTAATTAGTTGTGTGAATCTATATAAGTTCATGATAGATGTAGAGGAATTCAAGGTTATATCCAACCAAGTATGTTTTCTTGTGGAATTGTTATAGATTGCCAATGTAGAATATCTTCAAGTGTGGATGTATTGTCACCAGGTAGGATGTAAAGGACAGTAATACATATTTAAAAACAATCAGGAAACACAGGTACTGGAACGAAACAAAGCTGTTGAAATCAGAAATCATCCAATCCACAACGAAGCAATTCAATCCATTTTAACTGTTTTATTCAAAACACATAAAAGACACTGGTAAGCGCTTTCACCCAACAGGGCTTCATCAGACCATATATACTCACTAAAACGACTTGTTTATGAAAGAAAAAATGCGCCAATTCAAGACCATCAAGATTACTTAAAATGACAACATCCCTTTCAGTATAAATAACCATACAAATAAAACATACATATAAAATGTATATAGTACATAGAAAAATACAGAAAAATAAAATATATATATATATATATATATATATATATATATATATATATATATATATATATATATATATCTTTATTCCCTCTCTCTACATATACACATTATACATCAGCAATCTCTAAAATGATCACAGATGCTGAAGCAAGTGTATAAATAAACAGTAAAAATATATATATATAAAAAAATAAAATAATATGAGCCCACTCAAAAAATCCTACCTAAGCCCTCTGGACTTTAAAAAGGGTTTGAGGGGTACCTTGTCATTGAGACCTGGGGACTGATGAGCCCTAAGTCTGATAATCCATCTAGCTTCCTGCGTTTCAGTCTGATTCCTTATATCCCCACCTCTAGAGTTAGAAGACATTACCTCCGTGGCTCTAAACCTAAACACATGAGTATCATCTTCTCCGAAAACATGTTTGGATAGTGCATTAACAGTGGATCTTATACTAATTTGATAGGTGCTCACGTATCCTATCCCTGAATTTTCTGTCTGTCTTGCCAATATAAAATATTTCACATGCTGTGCAGCTGGCAAGATAGACCACCCCCCGGATTTACTAATCTTCCTGCACGGAAGCAGCAGTTTAGGAGGAGGACGGCAGCGCACCATGCATATTAATGAAGGTGCGTTGCCTGACCTCCTAATCCTACACATGAGTTTGCCAATGCCGGTGGCATAGCCATATCCTTAGCAGCATGTGAGGCGTTCAACTGCTGTGAATGGTGTAAACAACAACTAACAACCTGATAACATACACTGTACAGTATTACAGACAGCTATGTGGGGAATAGATGCAACAGTAACTGCAATGATGGCGGATGTGTCCACAACAGCCACACCCAGTGAGTTATAGCAATCCCAGTAATGCTGCACACCTCTACAGTGTGGAGGAGGGCATTAACACATCTATGACCTGTGAAGGACTATATGTCCACGGGATGGCACCTGTGGAATGTTGGCATTTGCCAAGCAGTCCTGGTCAAAACATAGTCTGTGAACAGAGGTAGATCCCTTAACATCTACACACATTCCTACATGTGGGATGGTGTACAAAAGCCTGCTATGATCTACATAGGCATTGTGCACCTCCTAACCCTCATCTACACCTGTCATGATTGTGTCAAGGAGGTATTCCAGGTTCAGGTTGTATTCCCTGCCTTTGACAAGTCCAACATTGGCAGGGTCCCGTGTGTTAAGATTACCAGTGACATTGGCCATGGGTTCATTGTTGATATGTTCCATGTCCCTGCAAACCAGGGTCATCAGGCTACTGGGTGGTAGTTCCAAGCTGACATGGTGGATTTGTGGTTGTCCTTGCCAACACTAGTGAATCCATTGTCATGTGTAGGCCTGTTGGATCGTATGAGGGATCCCAGCTACTTACTGCGCCTGCCCAGGGGGTTCCCCCAAGCATGAAACTTCAATTGACTGTACTGCATGATATGTTAGTAATGACAGCCTGATATCCTACAGGTGGGATGGAGTACTGTTAACATGTACTGCCCTTGTCATGTAGGGTTCTGGTTATGGCATCTGCTAAGGTTGGTAATGTATTGCAGGTCAGACGTGTTTGGCTGTGGCGGGGGGGAATACCTGTCTATGCCAGATGCATGTTGTTTGGGTCTTTCAAGCCCATCAATGGTGCACTTGACATATATGTTGTGGTTATGTTCCCAATTTTATCTACAGATGTATGTCCATATATATCTATATAGATATATATGTGTTTACCTTTGAAAGGGAGACAATCATTTCTTCGAACGTCCCTTTCTGCGAATCGAAAGGACCAATCCATCATTTCTAATTGCACCACAGTTCAAAACTCAGCAAATCTAAAGGCAACTTTGCTGAATCTCAAGCTACAAGCTGGAATACATATTGTTGCACCCCACAACCCCCTACTGTGCTATACTAACTCCAAGTTCGCACTACAGTAGGGAAAGGCAAATTTCCCCATCCCCACTATAGTGCCATCCGCACCCAAATTGCCGAATCTGCAATGAGCGAATGCATAGTGACATTCGCTCATTGCACATTCGATGCATTTCTTGCAAGATTGTGCAATGCTGAAAACATACTTTCGGCCTTCCAGCTTTTGGAGACATGATTTTCTCCCTTTGAAAGGTGAACCATATATATGCTTACATATGTATTTTTAGTGCTGTATATATGTGGACATATGGATGTATACATATATATCTATAGATGTATGCGTATATATGTATATATGTGTATATATATATATATATATATATATATATATATATATATATATATATATATATGTGTATGTATGTATATATTTCTATAGCTATAACTACATATGTAGATATTTTATATTCATTTAAATATTAATATATATACACACACACACATACATCTACATGGTGGAATACATTCCCTGTAGTGTTGAATACCTGGGCTGAATGATATAGGTTCATTGGTAGGTACTAGGCTATCAGCCCTAGGGCCCATACAAGCCTAGCCAAAAAAATGTACCCTGGCTTTCACCACCCAAGAAAATTATTTTCCTGTGCCCCTGTCGAGCAGAGCCACAGAAGTGATCCCCGGGGTGAATTTCCCATTTTCCATCCAATCATCAAGATTTTTCTTGAAGAGTGCTAATGAGGAGCTCTGTTTGACATAGATAGGTAGTCTGTTCCAGAGTATGGGAAGTCTCTGGGACAGGAATCTATCCCTCCAGCATGTTCTGTTTATTGTGGTGACAAGGTTTAGGTCCCTGAAGCGTGTAGCTCGGAGGGATTGGGATTTCTTTAAGTGGAGCATGTCCAACAGCTCTGGGTTTGACATAGCTTTGTATGTTAGGCAGAGATCACCCCTGATTAGGTGATATGCGATGGAGTAAAGCTGTAGTTTTTTGAGACGGTCTGCACAGGGCATCTGTTTGAGGCCAGTAATCCTCTTTGTGAAGTATTTCTGTGGTCTTTCCAGTTGTTGTAGATGTCTTGTGAGGTACATACCAAAAGGGGCGTTGTACTCTATAATGGGTCTAATGAGTGATGAGTAGAGGGGAGCAATGACCTCTTTTTTTCTGGATGAGAATCCTTTTGTGATGAGATGAGCCACGTAGAAGGATTTCCTGACCACTGTGGCGATGTGATTATCAAAGGAGAGACTACTGTCCACCTGTATCCCAAGGTCTCTTATCACATTTTCGGCATTAAGTAGACTACCAGCTATGTGGTAGTTCATGGGTACAGAGTTTTACCAAAGGGATGACAATACACTTTTTGGCATTGAGCTTCAGGCCATGGCTTTGACACCAGGTATCTGTCTCAGTGAGGCCCTTTTGTAGTTTGTCCACATCATTAGGAGTTTCGATTATGGCTCCTAGTTTGCAGTCATCTGCAAACTTTGTTAGCCAAAGACCTTCTGTGTTGGCCTGCACTTCAGAAAAGTAGATACCAAACAGGAGAGGACCCAGGACTGAACCCTGTGGTACTCCACTTGTCACTGGTCTGATGTCGGATTTGGAATCCGCTACTTTCACAGTGTGGGTTCTGTCCATGAGCCAGTTGGCAACCCATCTTGTGACATAGGGATTTATACCTAGTTTAGTGAGCTTATCTATAATTCCAGAGTGGGGGATGGTGTCAAAAGCCTTGGCGAGATCTAGATAAGCTGTGTGAACTATTTACCCTCATCTATGGCTTTGGTGACTGCTTCAAAGAAGTCAATCAGGTTTAGGAGACATGATCTGCCTTTTACAAATCCAAACTGGGTAGGGTCCAGAGTTTGGAGATTACCAATGCCTTTGTTTATGAGTTCCACGATGATACATTCCATGGCCTTGCAGACCAGGCTCATCAGGCTAATGGGGCGGTAGTTCCTGGGGTCCATCGTGGTTCCCCCTTTGTGGAGTGGGATAACTGTCGCGGTGCACCATTCAGTGGGTACAAAGCCTGAGGTGAGGCTATGATTGAACATGGTACTTAGGTAAGGTGCCAGTTCATTCTGTAGTTCATGTAGAACGCAGCCTGGGATATTGTCAGGTCCCATGGATGCTGTGTTCTTGGCTTTGGAGAGTGTGTTTTCTACCTGTGCAGCCATGATTATAGGAACTTTGCATTCTTCCGCTATAGAGATGGGCCCTCTAGGGGGTGAGAAGGGGGTAAAGTTAGCACTGAACCTATCTGCTAGGATGTTGGCAATATCAGTTGGTTCTGTATATTTAGTGCCATTGTGCTGTAACTCAGAGCAGATCTGAGTGTTCCCATTTAGATTCTTGACATAGCTATAGATTGCTTTGTGGTTGTCTTTAGAGTCAGTGGTAATTTTGTTTTCGTAACTAGCTTTGGAGGATTTTAAGAGGGATCTCAGCTTCTTACTGAGGTTGACCAGGGAGTTCCTCCAGTCATGGGATTTTACTCTTTTTTGCAACAGTTTCTTTCTTCTGTTGTAGAGTTTGTTTATGGCAGAGGACCACCAGATTTGCTTCCTTTTTTTGGAGGCTAACATCTTGGTTCTATTAGGAATAGCATGATCCATGCACTCATGTAAGTGCTTATAAAGTGCATTTCTGTAGGATTCGGCAGTCATACCTCTATTGTCCGTCTGCATGGGTGTCATGAAGTTTGCCACTTCTGTCTTAAGATGTGTGAAGTTGGCTTTGGAGAAGTTTTTTACGATGGTTTCCCTAATTGGGGGTGGGGGTGGGATGTGGATGTCTAGGCTGATTAGCTTGTGATCAGATCTGACCAACAAGGAATTGATGTCTGGTGTGGAACACTGGTTTCCCATGTTGGTAATGACCAGGTCTAGGATATTGCTGCCCCTGGTGGGGTGTGAATAAGTTGATCCAAGGTGTTGGAATTTATGAATTCTAGAAAACGTTGAGCAAAAGAGTTGCTACATGAGTAGTTTTCCAAGTTAATGGTGGGGTAGTTGAAATTGCCCATTATTATGGTGTTGGGTTGTACCCTAATACTTTCCAGTGTATCAAGAAAAGAGGAGTGTGAATCCTGGGGCATGGTGGGGGGTCTGTAGCAAGCTACAATTTGGATTGTGGTCTTGCCCAGAGTTAGTTGCACTTGGATAATCTCGGATGCATTATGCTGTGCAACTACCCCGGAGGTGTGGATATCCTTAATGAATATGGACACGCCTCCACTTTAGTGCTTCATTCTGGGTTAGGTGGCCCGAATGGTGTGGTATGAATTGTAGCCTGGTAATGCAGGGGTGCTCTCTGGAGCTTTGAACCAGGTCTCTGTCATTGCACAGATGTCAATGTTCTCCATTTTAAGGAGTGCCTCGAGTGAGTGCATTTTGAGGTTTAGACTTCTAGCATTGAGTAGCATTACCCTCAGATTTTGCTTGCTTGTACCTGTTACGGTGGTGAATTTGACATTTGAACCTTGCCTAAAAAAGGCACTATAGGGGTGGCAAGAGCCTTAGCCAATATCCAGAATCCTAAGGGCTACAGGTGCAGGTCATCTCTGGCAAAGCATCGTGGTCTGTCGATCATGTCGTCCCAGGCAGACAAATACTGGATCCCCTTAGAATGACACCAGTTGTATGTGAAAACATCATGATTACACATGTCTGCCATGGCTTAGTGGTAAATTACTTTGTGTATGGTGTGCTGCGTCCTGATTTCGAGCCTTGCAGGAGCAGTTTATTTTGTTGCTGGGCAGAACACCGCCCGTTGGATACAGAGTTATTAAGGTACTTTAAAGCAGTTGTAAGTGGGTTTGCACGACGGTAATCACTTTTAACCTTCGCTTATGTTTTCATGCACTCACTTAGCTTCTAAATTGCTTAACCTGTGTAGGCAATGCTTAGCTCCGTGCAAACCCATGCAAACCTGCTTACAACTGCTTTAAAGTGCCTTAATCACTCTGTATCCAATGGGCTGTGTTCTGCCCAGCAACAAAATAAACAGCTCTTGCAAGGCTTAAACCAAGGACCCTGCACATCATAGACAAAGTGATGTACCACTAAGCCATGACAGATACACTGGAATTCAATGTTTTCAGAAATATATAATCCAGTTCTGTCATGAAACAGTACAGAAAATGTATACCAACACCTAGATGTCTGTGTGTGTAACTATATTAATATCTAAACATATACAACATATAATATATATATATATATATATATATATATATATATATATATATATTGTTTTTCTAACTCTATATAGATATATATCACTATATATGCACATATATACATGCATATGCCTAAATCGACACATATATGTGTCTACACCTATATGTCTACATATATACACGTTGCATATGTGTACACAGATATATATCTATGCAGGTATATACGGACATAGTTATATATATGTTAGCAGATATATATATATATATAGGTATATATGGCCATACATTTGTAGATAACAATGGCAGTTTAAAAAATACACATATGTCCACATGCACCGTTAATGGGGTTGAGAGGCCAAACACACTGTACGTCTTGTACGAATAGGCACCCCCCCCCACAGCCAAACACGTGCAGCCTGCAATACACTACCAAGTACAGTCTGCCTCCCATAGGACATGTAATATGTGGAAGCCATCTACATCCCCAGCATACAGATACACAGACACAGATATGCAAATACAGCTATCTATCTATCTATCTATATATATATATATATATATATATATATATGTGACTACACATATACATGCAGATATATGTACAGTAAGATACATATGTAGATGGTGCACACAATATGGAACAGCCACTATGCCTACAGTTAACACCTGAACAACTGGGCACTGTATGGGCCACCCATACAAATGTCAGTCGTTGCCTGCAACATATACCCATAGAAAGGTCATAGGAAGGACACTACACACAGGTTTGCAGAAATGGGAATCCTTTAATTGTGTACTATAACAGTTCTATATGCCATGTCATATAGCTTTTCAGACACTGACAGCCATTTAAACAGAGTACTGCAACTGAGAAACAGTTACACTAATACAGTAGTCTGGAAAGGTTCACACCTGTTGCTGTCCAGGCCAAGCCCTTCAAATTGTACAATAGTGAAGACAGACTGGGCCACAGGATACCAAATAATCAACAGTATGTACTGCAGGTGTGTAGTTCAGCAGCTTCTATCTACACTTTGTACAAACTCAGTAGGAGGTAAAGACGTTTTGTGATCAAATGGGTTGTAATGGGTACATAACAAGGCATAACTAACATTATCACGAGCACACCGACAAACAGAACAGTCTGTATGGCAGGAGGCAGTAGGCTTGCAGTACCCCAATTCATGTAAGTAATGTCAATATAGGTGAAGTATATGGTACTGTGCATCCAGATACCTTGTGGCAGCTCACCCCTGATACCCCCACATTTTGTAACAGCCTAGGTCATTTATGGTGCTCCCCACCTACACTCAATAATACAGGCCCATATACCACTGTTACATACACTGGCCTCTGGAGTGCATAAGAGCACACATGTATTGTGTAAGTGATGCCCACACATATATGGCCCCAGCTCCACTGTACGTGTGAGGGATACAACAGCAGTGGACTAATGGCAGCAATGGCAGTGTGATATACTCACACCCCACTATAGAACAACCCCCAACAGCATGACATATGTGCAAAGCTTGGTATGTAGATGGGGGACAGAGGCTGGAACACAGGCACATATGTGGAACACTGTTGCCATACACTAAGCAAGGTGCTGGTGTTACAGGATAGTCTACAACATACCTTTAGTCAGGGAATTGAGGTTAGACACAGAAATGGATGTCACCATGTATTGATAGCACGCAACATACACACCGCCAGTGTAATATCTGACACAGGACCTGTGTGGTGGACGAACAACACATGATTTGCATATCTCTGTCCAGCAAGAGGATAGGCCCACAGTAGTGAGCTATGCAGACAGACTGCATTCCAAGGTATACTAGTATGTACACACACTCACCCTGTAACACCAGTACTATGAAAAGCATAACACAAATCTGCTCAAAGTCTGTCTGTAGTTTCTGATCCTCCTACAAATATGTGGCTGCTCTGAGTGTGCAAGTTCTCCTGTAAGAGGTATTGCTACCTGCTGTCTGTAACACTGATGCCCACACACAGGAAGGATGTCCATCACACAGGAAATGTAAAGGGACCACACCCACATGCTGTAGGGATTTATAGTTGGTGGTTGCCATGACAGTGGTAATTTGAAGTAGTACACATGTGTATTTATATATATATATATATGGCTATCTGAATAAGTATATGTACATATATTTCCGCCATATGTCCTGGACTTGGAGTGTAACCCTACCCCAGCCCCTATAGTCCCAAAGTCGTAGTACAAGGGGATGTCAGGTATGTATAGCAGGTATATTACTAGACTATTGCTACTATCATTGGGATTGTGTTCACAGATATGGTGTGTGTGGAAGGTTACATCTGCTTATAACATGTGTGCCATTGGCTACTGACAGACATCCTACGTAAATCATTGTAAAGTACTGCCACTAGCATGTAATGCCCCTGTGGAGTGCAGCAGAGATATTGGCCAATATATGTGGAATTTCGGACACACCCTGTACAGTCCAGAGGTTTACACATAACCCCCTTAGTGCACAACATGTGTACCAGGCTGACAATATGGATACAGACAGCCATGTAGATGGGTATAACACATAACAACTGGTATACATTTGCCACCATATGTTTTGGATTCACACACTCCTGTCTGGCTTGATACATAATGACTGCTGGTACAGGGGTGCCATGGACACATACTACCCACTAGATATTGGCATACATCTGTACAGCATCCCACTGCTCTGTCTGACATACATGATTTTTAAGGGAGGCCCGGCAGCAGTACATCTGGCTAGTATCTGCACATGACATCTCACTGGGTAAGTACACTAAGCTGGTAGGCATGTAACAATGCACTGTGTAGGCTACAGGCAGACTGGTTCAACACTGGCCTACATCTCGTATGGGGAATGCACATGTACCTGCATATATAGCAGGCTCAACAGCCATGTCACAGCACAGGGTAAGATACACCTGTGTGAAGGTGCATAACCACAACCAATGTGAACACAGCCACAGCCACATATGGTAAGCTAGCATAATATTACAGTATATGGACTATTTGTTCTACACCATCCTCATATGTGCCACTCACAGAATGACCCTACATATACTGGGCTGCTACACAATTTGGCCTGATGGCTGTCTGTGGTATAGGACATGTGTGTCTATGGCCCTACAAACATGTACGGCAAAACAGTACCATACAGTGGGGCAGCATGTAACATCACATAGAAGGGGAGAGAGAACAATGACATCTACCACAGTCTGTACACAGGCTAAAGTACATATTAGCAATACACACACTGCCAACATTCAGTATCACTACACAGATCTCAATACTGTACAAACATCCACAGAATGTCCAGGTTATGTCATGAAATATAACCCCTACTGTACATGACATGTGTAGCAATCTGATATATCACTGGCTTTTTATCAGAGATGATGACACAATTTATATGCACCACTTCATGCATGACATATGTACAAAGGTTGACAGAGGTGTGGCTGACAGCACATACACAGGGCTAGTATAGACATGGTGCTGTGATAACCTCATAAATTTACCATTGTAATGGGGTTTGTTGCAAAATATGTCCTATGAGGGATATGAAGTCAGTAATTGTCATGGCCTTCACCATCTACAGACTGCAATCCTCACAATACCTTCTGCATTCCGCATATAGATGCACCGTGGCTAACACATGAAACCAAAGGCATAACACTGCCCAGTCTGCAGATGACCCTGCAGATGGGGATTCCTCATATTCATGGAACTGACATGGCAGGTATTGCAACATGTACAACAGGCATATCCAGACAAATACTGCTAAACCAACATTACTACAAATGCAGTATAGCAGCACTTACAGTCTGTAGTCAGGTCAGGCACATCCCCCTCCTGTTTGTTGCCCTCTTTCTACAGTGTATATTGCTAGAGGTAAATCCCCAATCCATCTGAGATGCTGTTTGCCAAACAACAGATCTAGTTCCTGCTCACAGTGAGTGAAAAGGGCCAACACCGCCATGATGTTCCTAGGTATTGGAGTGTGTTTTCAAGCAATTGGCTATGAGAATGTTACCACAGCTATTCCACATGCAGTCAGCTGGGGGGGCTGCAATTCGTGCAGAGGCCATCAGCTGATCATGAGCATCACTTAAAATACACATGCTGCTGCCTAAACAAAGCAGGTGTGGGTCTCCACATCCACCAAAGAGGGAAGGGGTGGGTGAGTAAAACTGAAGCATGTTTGTGTCACACACCTACCAACACAGGGTATCAAACCCCCAACAACTATGTAGTGGTATCACAGATCGATGCAGTTATTGGATGCACCACATGGGTTACATGTTGTGGAGCACTCAGAACATATATGTGATGGTGAGTGACATCTGCAACAGGGATACGGTAGATATATGGTAGGTGACGTACATGTGCCTGTCTGCATGAACAGGTGCCAGCGTCAACACAGGCACACTCACACAGGAATGCACACACATTGACACACTTGGCAGGGCCAGGAGTGCAACTCATCACTAGTGGGATTGCCACAACACATCAATGTATAGGTATCACATGCACCACACAGGTCATAAGGAGGTCATATGGGCAAAGAGTATGAGGAGGTGTCAGATGTCAGACAGCATGCTTTAGTATGCCTTGGGGAGGTTGTAGTGAGTGTGGATGTGGACATACGCACCATACAATACACACAAAAACACACAGGGTGCCAGTTCTGACATGCATGGGTGCATGTCTGCACGGGTGTGTGGTGGTCAACTGTGCCAGCAGGCTATACAAGGGTAGGCGATGGGTATAACTTGGTATCAGGCCACATGACAATGGTCTGCATTGTGGCTCAGGCCTCTAGGTTTTGCATTTGCCCACACAGGTGGGTATTGCATCCCCATCCAGTCACCTGGGTGATTATTGTGTGTGGCCAATGCTGTGCATCACTTGCCATGTATGTGTTCCTTAGTCCATGACATGATTGGTGTCTGGGGTGTACACACCTCCCACATACATGTACAGTGACATGTAGAACTGTACCTGGGGTGTCTGGCCCATGTTGTGAACAGAGATTATCATCAGATGTGCTAGCCTTGTCCACCTGTGGCAGGAACTGGTAATGGGCAGCAGGTTTACCCTGCACCTACATTGATAGCATGCTAACAGCATTCCCTGATGTCAGTGTCATCTGTCTATACAAGGCATGTTGCCAGGCATGGTATGTGTATTCTGAGTCACATGTGAAGGCACCACAGGTGGTGCAGGTGTCCATTGGGGAACATGGTGGAGGTGCACTGTCTGCATGTACGTGCATATTGGACAGATGGGCAGGGTGATGTGGCCTCTTTAGCCCACTCCTATCACTGCATAGTTACTTTCAGTGGCCAATATGCAGTGTACTACCCACATATTGGCTGTTGCCTAGGCATGTGTGTGCATATGACACATAGGTTGAGTGTGTATTCTGGGTAATAGTGGGGTTGCTAACTGTGATTGGCTGACCTTGATGTCACATGTATGGGTATGGCTTTGCAACCCAGCCTCTCAGCTAATTAACATCTATTATCCCTGTATGGTTGACATTGTGATATATAGTAGGGCCACCATAAAAGAAATAAGCAAAACCCCCTCCACATTGCCCACAATCACGACCACCTCTACACAGGATATGAGTTAAAAAAACACGCACGCACACACACACACACACACACACACACACACACACACACACACACACACACACACACACCTGTCATATTTGGGAGTAGAACCCCTACCTAACTAGTTTATTACACTACACAGTTATAGTACACGCCATGGACATTACTGGCATAGCTTTTCCCAAAGGTGTATTTCACAATGAATGACATCAGCAGGATTACCAAAGTAGGGCATTTCAACTGTACTGCGAGTGACTAGCCTAAAATGCATTGCTCCCTGCACATATAGTGAGACACACATAAAACATCCACAACTGACATGTGTGGGTATAGAACCCCTGACCGAGGTCTATATCACACTACAGCAGGGAGCTGTTATAAGACACACCACAGTGATTACGAAAAAACTTTTTCCCCAAAGTTGTATTTCACAATGAATGACATCATCAGGATTGCCAAAGTAAAGCATTTGAAATGTACTGCGAGTAAGTAGCCTATAATGCATTGCTCCATACACAGACATTGAAACACACACAAAACCTCCAGAACTGCCATGGGTGGAGATGGAACCCTACCACAGTTGTAAATCACACTACAGCAGTACACAGTTACAGGACGCGCTACCAAAATGACTGAGCTACAACCTTCCCAGAGGTGTATTTCTAGGTGGGTGACATCAGCAGCCTTGCCAAAGTTGAGTATATGAATTCTAAGGAGTGTGAGTACTGTAAAAAATATTGTTCTTTACTCAGTCAGAGACACACAGATTCACACACACACACACACACACACACACACACACACACACACACACACACACACACACACAGTTACCAAATCTGAGGTTGGAACACCTACCTAACTACATTATCACACTACACAGTTACAGGACGCGCTACAGAGATTACTGGGCTATATTCTTCCCAGAGATGTATGTCTAGGTGAGTGACATCAGCAGCCTTGCCAAAGTTGAGTATATGAAGTGTACGGAGTGTGAGTACTCTAAAAAGCATTGCTCTTTATTTAGTTAGACACACACACACAGATTCACACTCAAACGCAGTTTCCAAGTCTGGGATTAGAACACCTACCTGACTACTTTATCACACTACAGCAGTACACAGTTACAGGATGCACTACGGAAATTACTGGGTTACAACTTTCCCAGAGGTGTATTTCTAGGTGAGTGACATCAGCAGCCTTGCCAAAGTTGAATATATGAATTGTACAGAGTGTGAGTAGCCTAAAAAGCATTTCTCTCTACACACTCAGAGACAGACACACACACGCAAACACACTTGCCAAGTCAGGGGTTAGAACTAGTACCTAACTAGTTTATCACTGCAGCAGTACGCAGTTATGGGACATGCCATGGAGATTATTGAGCTACAGCTTTACCAAAGGACCTAACTAGTTTATCACTACAGCAGTACGCAGTTATGGGACGCGCCATGGAGATTATTGAGCTACAGCTCTCCCAAAGGTGTATTTCACATTGGATGACCTCAGCAGGCTTGTCATAATACTGCTATGGGGAGGGCGGTGTGTGCATGGGCCATAACCCATTCATGTAGGGGTTGACATGCCACATGTGGGCACACACGGGGTCATATGTCACAGGTACGTGTATACAGCGACTAGATGACTACTTCCTTGTACAGTCATGTTGCACAGCTGGCATGTGCACCACATAGTCTGTCATGCTGACAGATACTGGTGGCTTCTATCTGCAGTGAGTGAAATCTGGACATCATGTGTTTGGGGCCCTTTGGCTGTGTGCTGGGTGGGACAGGCCTGGATGGCTCCTTGTCACGGTCACCCTCTTCCACACATCTACGTCCGTCTACCTTTGGCTTATTATAGTGTGTTGTCCTTACATATGTGTCTGTATTCCTATCCACATATATATCTGTTCTCCTATCCACTGTGTGTGCAAGGCAGGAGTGGTGCATACTGACATGTGTCTGCACTAAGTACTGCAACTGCCAAATATGTCTGGTCCACTGGTGTTTGCAGACATGGCCTTCATGTGTTAAGTATGTGAGCATGCCCAGTATGACCTTTCAGTATGTTGTTGACTGACATTGCCTTCATTCCCCTAAGTGTGTGAGCATGCCCAGTATGGCCATCTGTACTGAATGTGTGGATCAAGTCCAGGTAGTTTGTACTGCGGTGATGACCTTTGTGTACACCGACAGGTAGCATGCTGTGCCTTCAGGGTATCCATCGGCCATTTGGCATTGACTGTTGTTACATTTCTGCATAGTGGGTCGGTGGGCACCTGACTGTTTCTTCATTTCCACACAGGAGTGGGGGAGCACACCTGACTGTTGCTATAAGTGTAGGTAAGATGGGGGGCACACTGACACTTGTACACATTTGCTAGGACTTTACTGGTATGTTGGGTGACTCCATTTCAGTCTGTAGTCTTACCTATCATGCTGGCTAGAGGCATACCAGTGTACTACAGATCTTAGCTTTAACTACCTACATATTAGTTTCTGACTTCCTAGCCTTCACAACTTACATCCAACTGCCTGGTCTGTCTGTGTAGGCCTGGGGGAGGTGTTACCCATAGGGCTCATTAAGAGGCCATAGTACAGCATTTGTTTGTGTTTGTCTACACCTATCCTGCTGGCTGTAACTGTTGTTGGGTATGTGACCCCCCCAACTGGCATGTGTGAGTCACTTACCTTGTGGGTGTCCCAGTATTGAGGGTGGTGCTGCAGGGCTGTCTATGTCAGATGCACATAGTACACTCCCTATACATGGTTGAGCACAGGTAGTGTCATGTTTTGCATCCCTTTTACTGTATGTGTGAGTCAGAAAGAGGTGTCATTCCCTGGGTCCCTACTGTGTCAGTGCATGTGCTATGCGTTGCCACTTTGCCAAGGCCAGGGCATAGTGAGCACGCCTCCTCCTGCCTACTGGGGCAGGCTCAGGTTGTTCCTCCTCCAGGTCACTCTGTGCCTGTGTAGGCCTTGGCAATGGTGGGGGGCTGTGTGGCCCTGCCCCATTCTTTTCCTGCTGCAGCTGTTTCCGCAGGATCATATTGTGTAGCATGGCACATACAAGGACAATTTGGGTGCATGTAGTTGGTGAGTACTGCAAGGCACCACCAGATGTGTCTAGGCACTGGAACCATGACTTCAGCATCCCAAACACATGCTCTATTATGATTCTTGTTTGTGCGTGTACCTCATTATGGAGTTCTTGTTCAGGCGTGTGTGCATTTCTGATGAATGTCATCAGTCATGGCTCCAGTGCGTATCCAGCATCCCCCACTAGGTGACCATGTGGGATGTCCCCATTGGCAAATGTCTGGCACAGCTGTGTCAGATGCCAGATGTGGGAATCGTGGTAGCTTCCAGGGCAGCCAGCACACACATTCATTATTAAGCCCTGGACATCGCACATGACCTGGCAGTTGATGGAGGGGAAGCCCTTGTGGTTGATGTAGACCCTACCCCGCTCACCAGGTGGTGCTTTGATGCATATGTGCATGCAGTCTATTGCACCCACAACCTCAGGGTATTCTGCTATTTGGTGGAAGAGACGCATATTGCTGGCCAATGCCTCACGGGTGATGGGGAAATATATGTGCTCACCGACATGTGCTGATATGGCATCCAGGAACTGGTGGAGTACCCTGGATGCTGATGCCTGTGAAATCCCCATCATATCCCAAGTTGGCCTTTGGAAGGTAACTGTAGCTAGTATTCTTAGGCCTACACATACCTTGGTATCCACTGGGATGGGTTCCCCTCTGTTAGTTCTGTGTCTGAGGCATGGCTGGCACAGCTCAACAATTTGCTGTAGGAGGTCTCTGTCCACCCTATAGCGCTCCACTATCTCCAGCTCATGTAGCCCTTGGTAGGTTACCCTGGGTCTGTACACTCTTCTCCGTCTCCTCACTGTGGGTTGTTCAGCAGCATTCACATCCTCACCACCCTTGGCCTCTTGCACGTGCTGGTTTATGATACCAAAAACAGCCACTAACCTTTTTTCTCTTGCTTTCGTTTTGTAAAATTTCATCATTCGTATACACCGGTGGTGCAGAGGTTTTGGGGAAAAACAAGGGGGAAGGGTGTTTGCATAGTTTATAGTGGTGTGCTGGGCTGGGCTGGTCTGCTGCCTGTGTAATTGGCTGATTCTGATACATTTCACCTGTCAGCTAAGCTAGTTCTCCTTGATTACCTTCCTACTGCTATTTTCCCTTCCCATTGCCTCCCTGTTTAAGCCCATGTGTGTGCCGCATAAACAGAGTGCTCAAATGTGCACAGAGCTGCTATTTCCTGGTTTAACTTCTTTTTTCTTCCTGTAAGACCCGGTGCGCGGTGCACACACCCACTTACACTTTGTAAAGAGTGCTAGGCAGGTTTAGACACACCCCTAGCTTAGCTGCCTGTGCTTAGCTAGGAGCAATCCCAAGCCACAGGGCACCAATCAACTTACAGTATGCCTGACACCCTCCCATGATGTCACCTATATCCTAGTCTTGCACTCAGCTATTTATACTGTTACACTCTTGGGACCTGCCTCACACCCTGGGGAAAACTGGGATTCACTATCCTTCCCCTCATTTGCAAAGGGTTGCCTGCTAATGCATAGTACATGTCCCACACTGAGCCTCCCTCCTTAGCAACCATTGCTCACTGGCCAGGTTGTCTTCTGCCGGCCATTGACTTGCATGGCAGAATACTGCTTTTAGTTAGAATGCTTATTTTCGGTTTATTTTATTATTTTCCCCCTGATCCCTTTTGAGCGTCACTGCCCTACTCTTAAATAGGTGAGATCAGCAAAAAAAAAATAAATTTTTTTTTTATTTTCTAAACATTTTGCAATGCCAATGGCCTTCTACTTGGCCATTGGCATGCTTCCTCAATAATATGCAGCCTTTATTTGGAGCTGTCATAACTCCGTTTTGTAGTTTGCAGAAATGTGCTCGGTTACTAACCGAGTACATTTTTGCAGACTGCACTCGTCCTGCACTGACAGCTGCCAGCTTCCTGGATCGCAAATTACCCTCATTTGCATGGTTTTCACCTGCAAATGAGGGTAATTTGCATACAGGAGCTCGGTCCGTGCAGGATTAGTCTAAGAGCTTATGTGCACGTCCCGGGAGCTCGTTCCTGGATCGCACATCGGCCATTTTGCCAAAAATAGCTCTTAAACTAATCCTGCATGCTCTAAAGGGCTTCATAAATCCAGGAGACTATTTAATAAAAATACTGCGGTGGTGGTGCTGCTGTAGCGTTGTCGCCTCACAGTAAAACGTTGTCCCGTTCGATTCTCAGCTAGAGCGTCTTCTGTGTGGAGACATGCGTGAATGGGCATACCTTCGTTGAAGGTTGTGCATCAGGGCCGGCAACTCAGCACGTAAAAATCTACTGCCAATCATTAGCAGACTGGTGTCCCTCTGTGGCGACCCCTAACTGGGAAAAACCGAAAGACACAATAACATAAAAACAAAGTATATAGTTGTTACTGAAGCGATAATACTGTTTAGAAAATGTATAAACATGAACCCAGGTATAAAGACATGTCTTTTTATATTACATCCTATAGCTTATACACAAGAATGTATAACTACCTTTGATTCAAATGTAATTAAAGAGCTTAAAGAAAAAGAAGTGATTTATTGGTATCAAATACTCAGTGGCAATACATTACCCACACTAGATCAAATCAAAAGGAAATTTGAGTTAGATGATAAATTGTGGCTACCAATACAACAAATAAGACAGTATATCACAAATAAGCTGGAATTAATGACATCAACTTTTAAAAATAATATTCCTAAGTTCATAGAGCTTGTGATACTTTTAATAAATAATACTTATAAAGGACAAGGATATCTATCCAAAATTCATAAGACACTTAAAGAAACAAAGAACTATACCAATAATAGTTATTGGAATTATTATAATCAGGTTAATCATGAGGATCCTGATAAAAATGAAAAAGAAATTATCCTTTTATCACCAAGCCTTACCACCAAGTCAGTTCAGTGGAACCCCTCACAGATTAGAACTAATATATAAGAAACATATTTATTGTTGGAAATGTAGAAAGCATACAGAAGCAGATTGGGAACACATGCTTTTTTCACTGAATAAATATTGGTTTGAAATTCTTTATTTCAAACAATTTTTAATTATAGTTTTCAGATAACCAAGTCATTAGTTTTGTTTAATGTACCCATACCACAATGTGTCTCAAAAGTAAAATATCCTTTACTGTGGACATTGCTCGCCATTGCATGTAAAACCATAACAACTTACTGGAAGAATAAAGCACCACCAACTTTTCAAGATTTCAAGAAAATTGCAGTATTCATGTCTTGAATGGAAGTAGCAACCATAAAGAAAAGAACTGATAAGAAAACATCATACATCATTTATTGGCAGAAAGTTGACGCAATATTGAACAAAACAAATTGATCTGATTAGTCAACACAGCATCTTAATACAAAGTATACTTAAGCAATTGTATATAGTTTTTTTTTGTAAATAGTTGACTAGATCATTATGTTATATTATTTTATATTTCATTATTTATGGTTCAATCTATTTGAAGATATGGAAAAACTTTTAATAAAAAATTCTTTGAGTAAAAAAAATAGAATTAAATAAATTAGCTGTCCTGTAGATTCACATAAAACCTTAACAAACTGCACATGAGTAGAAACATTCACATAAAAAACTCATAATTCTCTGAGAAAAGTGCTTTTCAGTTGTCCAAAATACTATAACAACAAGAAATTAACTTAAATATAGCCCTAGGGCACTAAACGACAACCAAATCTTAGAAAGCAGTCAGAATGGAAACAGTAATCTTTAATACTGGGATGTCTACCAATGTGCCTAAAAAGCAGTTATTCTTAAAGTGGCATACTGCTATTTTCTACCAAAAACAGTAAAACACTAAAAATATTAATTATGTGGGGAAGGTCCTCAAAAAGGGTCTTACCAGTTTGACAGGAAGTCTTGGCCAACTGCTGCATCAAAGAAGTCTCAGTGATGCATCTGCTTGAGATGGCAAAGAAAGCACTAAAGGTTTTTAGTCACTCTGACTCTTTTGCACTTCCCTCCAAAAGGGATTAGCCTATAGGCTGCCAGAGTGACAGTGTGGGAGGGGGCGGGGGTTACAGCTTTGGGAAACTGGCAGTGTGGTATATCCTACCCACACGGTATTGCAACAGTAAGAAAGATGAACATCTTTCATTGATATTTGCACTGTAAGTTGCACATCTTGGGAGCTATTCAATGATATTTATATTGCTAATTATATAATTAAGCATATGTTTTCATATTTCTATAAATATTTCAATAAACGTACTCAGTGAGGAAGTTCATGTAAATGCTTATGTCTGGTGAACAAACATGTTCTAACAATATATGTCTAGATTGTATAGCTTTGTGACAATTTGTGAACATTTAACAAACAATATAATTCTGGGTTTGTGTGAATTGTATTAGTGCATTTATGGAAAGACTATAAATGCACTATCACAATAACAAAAACATTTTACTAATAACATCGCTTCTTGTACAGTTTTAACACCTTTTACTGTTCAAAAAATATTTATAATTGTTTGTCTTAATGCTTTTCAAGTAGATTTTTCAAAAAATGCTCTGGGATGTAAGGAAGTGCATAGGATGCTGAAGGTGCGACATTCCACACCACCCATATGTTAATGAGTTAAAATAATGTTTTCTGTCATATGAAATGCAATGCTGAATTTTACAGTTCGAGACACAACTACCTCAATGCCAAATTGTGCTTTCCAGGATGTTTTAAAAATTCTTATATAGTTTCTCATTTTTTCTTAAAATGAAAACACATCACATAAAAAAATTGCAAAACTTCCAGATATTCATAACTACAACAGCAACTTTGACCATGTAAGAACATCAATGATACAGATAACCTTCCCATTAAAGATGGGGTGAAATCCATCAATGAACACAAATTTCTGTTATAGCCAACATTCCAAAGTAGCCATCCCCCTCCGTCCATTGCCACAGTTTTGACCAATGATTTTTGGCTTTAATTCTCTGTCTTTGATGGACTTGGGCAGTTGTCACTCTGTTATAATCTTGCAGATTGATTTCCTTGATCTGCTATCCCTGTGCAACTCTCCTTTCCAGCTTTAGCTACCAAACTCATTGCTCAGCTCTCTAGCAAAACCATCAGGGATCTCGTTGTTAGTCCACCCTAACTCTTTATTCTCGTGCCAGCAGGAGCGACCCAAGATCAACTGGTGCCCTAGGCAAAAGGGCTCCACGGCGCCCCCTACCACACCACCCAGTGCCCCAATCCTAGTATACCTACACCAGATAAATACTGGAAAAGCACCCCTGCTAAAACGGCACCCTAGGCGGCTGCTTAGTTGGCCGATGCCTAAGGTCGGCTATGCATGCCATACAGGATAGATCCCCAATCTTTTGCTACCTGTTTGCTAGAAATCTCTCTCCACTCTAGGATTCACTCTTTCTAGATATCTGTTGTCACTTGCACTCTCAGAACAAGTGGACCATATTTGCTTTATTGGTATCATATCTCCTGCACTGTCCAAACCATATCTCTCAACATCTTAGACAAGAAATCAGGACAAATACGGTCAATTTTTAAATATTGCTCTTATAAATTTAGAAAGTTGATAGAATAACAGGTTTTGCATTAGCATAAATTTTCTGAAGGGTATGAAGTCAAACTCGGATGTTTGTCATTATCTTATGACTTCAGTACTCAATCATTTGCCAGCAAACTAAAAAGGAAGAAACCTATCAAATATATGAGGCAAAAAATCTGGACAGTTGAGAGGTATGGTCCAGACTCAATCTTTCAAACTACACAAATGAACAGACCGAGTATGAAATCTATGAATGAGGTGAATATGTTGACTGTACACCATTGATTTGAAACTAATACCGCTGGATCTCTCAGAATCTCTTTCCACTAAGTTCTAGAAAAAGCTGCATCATTCTTTGCTCCTACCTAAATCAGAGGGCTTCTGTCTCCTGCTCATTTTTTTTCATAGGCCAGAACCGGCACCCTGTTGTAACCTCAGCACTCAAAACCCAGAGTCTTGAAATACAGGGAAAAAAAAGATTTAAATTGTATAAAAAGAGTGACTATTGAACATAGCTTTTTTCCTTCAAACTTCTTTTTTGCAGGTAAATCAGATGCTAATATCAAATTTGCCTGGATAAATACTAAAAAGTTTAGATATGCATATGATACCACTCTGATATCTGAAAGGGAGAACGGGCTGAAGTGCCTGATTTATTCAAGGTGAAAGAAGAGCATGCAAAAGTTGGTTTGCTGCTCAGTATAAAACACTATGATCATCATCATCTAACCCTATCAACTCTTTGAATATAAATGGCAAATAAGTGGAGGAAGTGACAGTTTTATTTTTCTGGGCTTATGGATCTCTGCATATGGTTACTAAAGCCATGATGTTAAGGGATGCTTGCTTCTTGTGAGGAAGGAAAGATATGGCAATCCAGACTGATCACTGGGAGGTCTGATAACAAAAGTGTAATACTTTGTAAACATAATGTGAAAGGAGAAGCGCTGGAGAAATCTTTGAGAATGCTGTAGGAGGACAGTGGGGATGGGTTGTAACCTGTATCAGTAAATAGAGCAGTTGCTGTTGTTCCATCAGGGCGAGGTATTCCAAGGAACTACTGAGCAATTTTGCTAAGCAATGCAGTTTTATCGGAGTTTTAGCCAATCATTTAGAGAGGGTGATAGTGATGTTTATACATTTGAGACAAGTAAGCTTTATGAAACAAAGGTCATCTGCGCAAATGGAGACTAATGTTGGGCTTTATGAATGGGAGTAGATGTGAGGGTACAGAGACAATAGAAGATTTCTCGGTGGATATTGAAAAGGCCTTCAACTTGCCCTTTTACCCAGTATGTATAGGGAATTAAGGTAAATGAACTTTGTCCACTCCTTGTCAGACACTACAATAAAATACACAAAACACATGTTACTGAGCTCTGTATTATGCAGCAGGAAGAGGTGACTGAAAACAGTAACAGGTATATCCTGTATTGGTGACTGTAACCTAGTACTTACGGTGTAGTCTTCCAAACAGTGTTCTGTGACAATACTTTACTCCAAATGCTTGAAGAGAGCCTGAGAAAGCATAAAATCTAGATCTGATGTGAAGAAAGATGCAGATGTAGTTTAAATACCTTAAGATATGCATGCATAGGTTCATAGGTTCATAGGTTCATACTAGGCTATCTGCCCTAGGGCATTTATAAGCCTAGCCAGAATGTGTTTGGCTTTCGCCACCCATTTTAAATTTATTTTGCTATGCCCTTTTTCGAGGTTATATGCAAAGAGCATCAAGCAACCAAAATCATTCTAAACTGCAACATTTGTACATGTTGCACAAGTATCATGAATGTAGCAGTTAATCATGCATATTGGCAGCAGTGTACAAAGCTATGTGTTGGAGGGGGTATGTAGCACATGCAGTCTAGCAGTTAGGACAGAGGACTGGGGCTTTGAGCTGTTAACAAGCTGCTTCCTATAGTCCAGGTTTGATTCTTTCAGCCTCCATTTGCCTCCATTTGCCTACTGTGTGACTCTGAGGAAGTCATTTAACCAGCGAGTGCTCTGGATCAATTAAGAAACTAAGCCCCTGAGTGGTCTCCTTCACCACATGCCTAGTAACAACCTATGAATCTGTAATACATATATACATATCACCTTGTGCCAAGGGGGTGTCCTGTCATGATAACTGTATGGAAAGAGGGTGATTAGGCACCATATTGGTGAAGGGAGACCATTCTGGTATCAGTGTAGACTGAGTGAGTGTTATGAATGCTCATTGGACATGAACTCCTGAACTAAGGCATGTTGGACATGAACTCCTGAACTATGGCATGTTATTTGGAAATTTCCCCTACTTAAGGGATGCCCGGGGGCAGACATGTGGGTTACTAAAGCATGACAGCAGTCAAATAACACAAGTTTAGGAGAGCAGTGCAGGCATAGGTGGAATGATCTCAACCACATGATACTGGAATGGCTACAGGCACTCACGAAGCATGAGCACAGGTGTCTCACAGTGCCACATGATCAATATCTTACATCTCCTTTGTAATATGCATACTTCCCAGATACCATTCATGCAGTGTTAGCATCTATCTCATGCCCTTTCCTTATTGATGAAGCCCATCACAGTGTCAGTATGGAGATCTTCTGAAAGCAGAATGGTAATCATATTTGTGATGGGTGCTATATGCAAAGCACAATATTAGCACCAAATTGTATGGCAGTCCTTTTTACTTTGTTAATGTCTATCATGTAATGGGATGGTGCACTGCTGGTGCCATGTAGCCCAGCTCTCCTTATATTCATGTGAGTGATGTCAGTCAGCTGTGTGAGCCACTACACATGTGCAGGTTATGGGTAGGTGTGCTATACTTCCAAAGTGCCTCAGC
The DNA here is from genome assembly GCF_019279795.1 of Protopterus annectens. NCBI lineage: Eukaryota > Metazoa > Chordata > Ceratodontiformes > Protopteridae > Protopterus > Protopterus annectens. The sequence continues at coordinate 61,396,575 of NC_056727.1, read as the reverse complement.
CTGCATCATATTGCACAATTGTTTGCATTGCCATTTACTGTCAGGAGAGTATTGTTGTCTCTTTGCACTAGTGCTACACATGTTGAGGTGGACAGCTGCATTATTTAACCAGGTAGTACTGCCATTATCTGACCCCTAATGCAGTAGTCCTGCAGGAGGTGTTGCAGCATGAGATAGTGGTGTACATTTCAACTTCAACGTCAGTTTTGTTAAGGTGTTTTTAATGACCATTAAACTGAAATAAAAATAAGATAAAAGGAAGATGTTTCAGACTGATCCATGTCACAGAGGAGCCTTCATCAGTAGCAGGATGCCCAAGAAGGCATCCATGTTGGTGTGGACCAGGCAGTCTAGCCTTGATTTATGGCATTTCAAGAACCTCTTGATGGGTGCACATACTCTGTAGTTAATAGAAATGATGTGGAGGGATATCAAGCACCTACTGTACATCATGAGGGGTGTTCTGGCAGAGGATGGGGGTGAGTTTCCATTAACTACATCATGAACACAATATCTTTGTCATTGTAATAGTATTCCGCTGTACAATTCATGCTCAACAGCCTACTGTTCAATTCAATACCAGCAGAAGATTCTGACGAAATGTTGCTTGCCCATCCACTTCTGGCTGTGCCTATATTTGGGTGCATGTGCCCAGTAAAACGACATGATGGGAGCACTTACTATGGTATGACAAATGGTAGCTTAACTTGGCATAGCAGGCTGTTTAGGCTTGTGTTGTACACTAATGAGGTCATAGGAGACACTGTCTATTGTCAGAGACATCGGCCACTCTTGTTTCTTTTTGTATATACATTTGTACATAAATATTTACAGACATTTTACATTGTGTTTTTATTTTTATACATACGAGTGACTTTGGCCTAGCGAAGGTGAGTCATACATATTTTTCTACCGTTGGGTGCTGCTTGTTCCTCATGTGTGTCAAATTATATTGTTTTATATCTTGTAAATACTTATATTTTTCTATCAGTTTTAATTACTGCATACACTTTTATAATGCTATCGGATTGCCATTTGCGTCTTGCATATTCTATGTTTCCCCTTCCACCTTTGTATGACAGGACTTTGACTACATGGAAGACTGATAGTATAAACGCAAATTATTCATAATAAGACCAGACTATACAGGTCATATTGTCCATATGTCTTCTTGGCTTATATGATGGTGTGGTTGCTACACTCATGTACCATAATGCAATGACATTACAGGACATGATGTGTTCCTTTGCAGTTGTAGTGCATCAGCTGTACTGAAGAGGAGTGGTGCACAATTCATGTACTTAGATCAGTGTGATTGTGCACTACAATACTGTTCATAAAATGAGTGCAATTCTTATTGTCTACATTTACTTACTGAAATTGCCTACATACATATTTTACCTAGTTTAAGAATAGCAGGGCCCATCATTCTACAGTGGCCTATATCCAATAATTTCCTACTCTAAATGCCATGTTTCTGTTAAGCCTGCAGTGTCAGTGTCTATGTCCAGTAGTATCATGTGCTACCTTCCCCAGGTGTCTTGTGTTGCAAGGTATCATCACATGCTTTCCTCCTCCTACTGCCTTTTTATCCGTTTCCTTTCACTTTTCACTCTTCCCTTTCTTTTAACTGCAATGCCTCTTCTCAGTTTTGTTCAAAGAAACATTGTTTCTGACATTATTTCCAGTTCTGTCTTCTGCACTGCTCTCATTTTCTTAATTATTATTAATTTCTTAACTAGGTAATGAAACTGATTTTTTTTCAGATCTTTTCAGACAAAAGATTAATGGCAAATGCAGTGACGTATCTACAGATAGCAGAGATAAAAATCCTCAAGCATCAATAACCTGATGCACAAAACCCTGAGGAAAAACTATGTCAATTGTTGTTTTTTACAGGCACATTCTTAATGTGCACCAGCAGTGATTCCCTTATTGTGGGAGATTTCTCCCTTTTTTGAGTTGGTACTACCATGAAGTTAGCATATATACATTTGGTGGGGGTGGGGGTGGTACTTGCCCCCACATAGTGGGTGTAGGGGGGCTTGATCTCCTGCAAAAATACACTTCACGTTTTCACTGTTTTGTGTTTTAGACATTAATTTTAGCATTTCTGATGCTCCAAGTTTGCCATTTGACAATGTGTAGTAGAACCAAATGCAACATTCGAGCCAATGAAACATTTTTTACAGTATCATTTTTTCATTGTAGCTCCATTCTTTATGTACATGTTCACTGACTTTCATCAATGCCCATCATGCCAAAATTATTAGGTCACCTTATGATTTATTCAGGAAGATGAGTTTCCTGTGTTCTGGGGAGTGGAGATAGGGAGGAGTTTGCATGCTAATGGAGCTTTGGGAGCAATTGGATTTTCCTAATGTTGAATTCTCCCCTTTCACTGTGACTGTGTGATATCAGAGTTGGTTTATATTAGTAGCAGGGAAGGCACAGCCTTCCACATAGAGGCTGGCTGCTTTCTTTTGTTGGACCAACATTTATTTAATACTTGACAACTCGGTGAGTGGACTGTTCCTTTGGCCATTTCCAGCTACAGCAAGGGTACAATGTAAACAAAACATTACACTAATAATTGCACAAATAGTAGAGTATTCTGCTATGAAACAGTATCCAAGTTATTGTACATTGTTTAAACATTATCAATAAAAGCAACTGTAATTATATGTAGTATAAAACATTACCAGTAAAATTGTATATAAGTACAATCCACAGAATATTGTCTAAACTGACAGATAGGTGGTTTTTGCAATCCTGGAAGGGTGAGGTACAAAGAGTTTTGTAAAATCTAGAGTGAAGTCAAGGAAGTTTTTGTGTAGGCACTTTAGTTTATTTGATGGTTGTAAACATTAATAGTATGTAAGTAAGAAAAAAAGTTGCTAATCTACAAACTCTGACCACTCTGTAAATTTCTAGCATAAAATTCTCACAAATTTGAATACTATACAGAAATGTTAACACACTTAAAATTATCTGTGAACTAACTAACTTTTGGTGGCATACCCAATACATGTAACATTAACCTACCTGTGACACTTCCCTTACATGTGGAACATAAAGTCGATGCCTGCAGGAAGCATTCTGATGGGCAGGTTTTGATGACCGGGATTTAAAATGTCTTGGTCATCTTTAGGTTGACCGAGATCTGTTTCTGGAAAGAGGAAAGAGAGCAACGTATCCAGAAAAATGTACTCAGACATGAAAAGAACATGCATGTTCCACACCAACACTGATCAGAGGACAGAAATATCCAGGAATGAACCCTTGACGTGTGAAACAGAAATGTTAACCACTGAACCACAGAGCTGTCTTATATCTCTTGATATCCTGGCGATTCCCTATCCCCTCCAACAGGCCAGCACCATTAACTTACTTTTTTACTGAGTGCATAATTAAACTGAGCCCAAGACTCTTTTTCGGGGAGACAGAAGGAGAATTAGTTCTTCAGTAAATAATTAATTAAAAAATAATATACAGAGCAAAAGTCTGCATAATGTATGCAACTCCTTGATAGAAACTAAAGAGAAAACACAGTTAAATTTAAAACAATTAAACATGCTGCACATAACGGTCAGAGAAACTCTGTAATGTCACTCAGTAGTGAAGCATTTGCCATTCTTCTCTTTCGGCTATTCCCGTTAGGATCACCACAGTGGATCATCTGTTTCCATTTCTTCCTGTCCTCAGCATATTGCTCTGTCACACCAATCACCTGAAAGTCCTCTCTCACCACATCCATAAACCGTATCTTAGGCCTTCCTCTTTTCCTCTTACCTGGCAGCTTCATCCTTAGCATCCTTTTCCTAATATACCCAGCATCCCTCCTCAGCACATGTCCAAACCAACGCAATCTCACCTTTTTGACTTTGTCTCCAAACCGTTCAACCTGAGCTGACCCTCTAATATATCGATTCCTAATCCTGTCCATCCTTGTCACACCCAGTGCAAATCTTAACATCTTTAACTCTGCCACTTCCAGTTCTGACTCCTGCCTTTTTGTCACTGCCACTGTCTCCAACCCATACAACATAGCTGGTTTCACTACCCTCTTGTAGACCTTCCCTTTCACTCTTACTGGTACCCGTCTGTCACAAATCACTCCTGACACTCTTCTCCACTCATTCTATCCTGCCTGTACTCTCTTCTTCACCTCTCTTCCACACTCACCATTACTCTGAACTGTTGATCCCAAGTACTTAAACTCATCCACCTTCACCAACTCTACTCCCTGCATCCTCACCATTCCTCTATCCTCCCTCTCATTCACACACACACATATTCTGTCTTAGTCCTGCTGACCTTCATTCTTCTCCTCTCTAGAGCATATCTCCACCTCTCCAGGGTCTCCTCAACCTGGTCCCCACTCTCACTACAGATCACAATGCAATTAGAGTATGAAATATTATATTCAAGATTGTTATATTCAGACTGTAGTAATGTACATACAATGAAAGATAAGCTCAGCAGCAACTCACTACATGAGAAGTACTTAGAGGAACAGGAGAATATTATGCTAACTGCCCTGAAGGGCCATTTTAGGTCTAGCCAATAACCTAAGGTTAGAATCAAAACCTGTACCTTGTTTCCATGAGGTGAAGACTTTAACCATTATGTCAAAATTACCTCCACCCACCATTTTAATGGTTTGTGTAAAGATTGCATTACATTGCATCATTTTATATTTTATACAGGCATGAGATTAGTTTAGAGGATGACAGTACCCTACTGAACTGCTCTGTGAGCTTAGATTATGCCATTGCATCGTGTCTGGGTAAATGGTGGCGGGGGTGGGGCTGTCAGCTCCTCTGGTTAAAAGTCTGTTGTAACTAATTTTCTCATGATATGTAAGCCTGTTTCATAAGCTAGGTACTCCACAGTGAATGCTCAGGATCTAGTGGCATGCCTTGTTATGTACCTCAGTTAGCATCACTCTAAATTACCTCAGGTTCGGAGTGGTTTTATGGTGATATGAGATTTGCTATCTACACATTTTGTGTTGGCTTGCTCTGTGCATCCATAAGCCAATACACTGATTTGTCAGTGGCCTTCTCACAAAGTAGAATGCATCCTGTGCTGAGTACAGAGTTTTTGTGAAGTGATATAATTTTGAAATGGGCAACTGTCCTCATTAACAAATAGATGTGCCCACCAAAGCTGCTATTACTTCACTAATTCACTAGTTTTATTGTTTCCTTGAGTGTGATTTGCTGCCAGCTGTGCTGAACCACCATTTCCCCTCTTTTTTCTACTGTTATAAAAAAAGACAGTCAATTTAAACAGCTCCCCAAAACTACTAATCAGAATATGAAAAATAAGAAAACCTGTTTGGTGGTGATGGTGGTTTTGGGTGGGGATCCAGTTAATACTTACATCATGTCTGATTACATCTACTTATTAGCTTCCCCTTCCAATGCTGCACCCGTAGCAAATAAAGAGTACAGTAAAGAAAGCAAATGTTGGTATGTGTTTAGTCATATAGTTAGCAGAACAAATTTAGTCTTATATATTTATTTGTTTATCTTTTGTTGACCAGGTTAGTCTTGGTAGACCAGTAACGTCTTTGCAGAGGAGACCTGCAGTGGTATGTATATTGACTAGTTGCTGCCTGATTTCCACAAATGAATATTTTAGATTGTTGTTCATGCAGGTTCTGTCCCACAAAATTTAGTGAAGAATTTCAGAGCAAACATTGTACATGAATGTATTTTAAACAAGGATGAACATGTCCACATTACTTGTTATTTTAAAAGTTGGGATGCAGAAAATATGTATCTTCAACAAATTAGCTATAAGAGAGCCCTGCTCTTATTGATTTTAATATTTTTATCCTTTTTTTAATTATATGTTGATCAGGTAAACCCACGGGATGACTCGACGTTACTGCCTGGTTAAGTGAGTTGTTCGGAGTCACAAAGTAGACAAATTAAGTGGAAGGAATCAAACCCTGTACTTTGGGCACATGAATCAGCTCATTAAAAACTTGGAACTTTAGTCTGCTGCACTGCCAGACAGGTTAGCCCCATTAGGCAATATAGGTTCATATGTTCATAGGTAAATACTAAGCTAGTTGCCCTTATGGGCCATTTTAAGCCTAACCAATTTCCCTTTTTCCGCTCAAAATAACCTATCTCATTTGGCTACAGATTGGCCTTACCCATACCATGGTCAATAATTATATATTATCCCTAATGAGAATAACTGGGATCATATCAGAGATAATTTGGGGGGACCCATGCATGAGATAAAACATTTAAGAGCTGCCTATATCCATTAGTAGTACAGGGGCAGTCTTGAGGTAAAATTTCTGTTTCGCATCCACAGATCTAAGTTGTGTTTGAATATGGACAGGTATGAACTTTGTTTTGTGTGGATGGGGAGTCTGTTCCACAGCCATGTTATTCTCTGCATGATACACCTGTCCATCCAACTATTCTGCTGATGTTGCAGAAGAGGTTTAGATCCCTTGACTGAGTACGTCTGATGCCATTTGACTTGCTGATGTGCAGTAAATCCATGAATAATGGGACAGAGAACACCTTGTATATCAGGTACAAGTCACCTCATAGCAGTCTGTAGGATAAAGAGTATAGTGACAGTGCTTTGATTTGGTCCATGTAGGACATGTTGTTTCAGTCAGGTCTATATTAGGTTTCCGAAAGGATATTCCAGCGAGCACCTATGCAGCAACCAGTAATCAGCAAAAATCGCTTTAGCGATTTGCTGAATTCACTAAAGGTAACAAAATATTTGCCTAAAGCACAATGGACAACTACAGATCTTTGCCCTTTTCTCCACTGTAGTGCAATCTCAGAGCTGGTATATATAGTTGGGGTGTGTGTGGGGGGCAAAGCCCCACTTGGGTGGGTTTGAGTCAACTAAACATTGGTCTGTTGTGCTTTGGACAACTATTTAATTGCCCTTAGTAAATTCAGTGAATCGCTGACACAAATTCCGCTGATTATGGATCGCTGAATAGGTGTTCATTGGAATACAATTTTGGTGAACTAATATAGCCCCATTTCGGCCTTGTATCCTATGAGTAAGATACCTGTGTGGGCATTCCACTTGTTGCATGTGTCTGGACAGATACATGCCAAAAGATGGCATTATATTCAATGACTAGCCTAATAAGGACCGAGTAAAGGGGGACAATGACATTCCTAGATCTAGACACAATCCCATTGTTTATAAACTCTGCAAAATAAAAGGACTTTCTTGCTGGAGCCTTCTTGCGTCCTGACAGAGTGCTCTTCAAACTATCTGGAGATATACAGAGCTAAGTATATTTTTCTGGCACTTCAGAGTTCTGTACTGTTAATTGTTGCTTGACTAATTTTATATCATTGCTGGCTGACTTCAGAGTTGTGCACTGTTATTTTTGCTTCACTGTATAGTTTTTCAGATCTCTGCTGAAGGTGTTGGTTTTCCTCTACCCACTCTCCGTATTCCTGTCTTGTTGTTTAAATTTGGAGGCTTTTGCAGTTGCCCACCCCCACTGTAGATTTGATCTGGGACACTACCCCCAGTCCCATCTCTTTACCTCATTCTACCTAATAGACTCCTTCTGCACTTGTTTTTAGTAATTTTTAATTTAATTGCATTTTTTAAACTGTTTGGTCTAACATTGCTACATACTCAAGTGTGTTAGCTTGCAATGCATTTGAATTGTTTTTACTGCTGTTTTAGCTACTTTTCTGTATTAAAAAAAAAAAATCTAACCCTGCTTCCTATCTTTCCTGTAACTAGTGTAGTCCAGATTCAGATTTGGTGTATCCAGGGCTGTATGTAAGCTTCTGAGTCCCCCAAGCTTTCTGTGTTGGAGGGAAGCTTTCTAGCTTATCAGTGGGAGTGGTAAGCAATAGGTAACCTAGCTACCACATAAGGAATAGTTCTGGCCCAGAAATTGTAGTTATTGGCCATTTGGGCAGTTTTTCCATCTCTCTCATCTTTCTGATTTAAAAGCCCGCATTTGCACTTGTTTCCCCCCTTTCCTGTAACTAGTTTAGTTCAGATACAGATTCTTAGTTTTAGCACTTGAATTTGCTTATTCGTGATCATCACTTGTTCAGAACTTGTTGTAAGCACTAAATAAGCTACTAATTACTACAGCACTCAACCTTCCTCATTACCTAGAGGAAAACAGTTTTGGTACTTACTTTCCTCACTTATCTAGAGGAAAATAGTTTTCTATTCAGGCATGTCCAAGGGTCAGCTCCCAGTGTTCTCTCCTGTGTATCTGATGAATATGGGCATCTTGGGGCAATGTAGAAATGGTCTCAGGTACACAGACAACCCTCTCCTCCTGCCACCCAACACCACAACCTGTGAGAGATGCACTTATCTAGCCAAACTGGAGGTAAAGCTCTCTCCAACCAAGACTGAACTTGACAGTCAAGAGGAGAAGGTAAACACTTGCATGACACCACACTCATCACATAGTCTCACTAAATCTACACCACCAAAATCTACACATAGAAACATAAAAAGATTCACGTAGGCTCTCAATAATAATCTGCTCAAGCAACAGAGACCTCCAAAGCAGAAATGCAAGCAACCTCCACTCCCCAACACATCCCAAATGACACATAGCCCGCAGACTCAGTGTGCCACTCAACCACAGCCAATAAGGCAAAACAACATACCCAACACACTAGTCACAGGTGACTCTATAGTCAGGCACACTGATGTCCCACTCACCAGGCTAAACATGGAGAAGGTTACTGTCAGCTGCCTGTCGGGTGCCAGGATCCGCCACATAACCCATGCCTTCAGGTCACACCACAACAAGTACAAATATGACTCTGTCATAGTCCATGTTGGTGTGAACGACCTGAGATGTACCTCCCTGGACTACATGAAAAGAGGCATGGAAGAGCTCTCTGATCTTGTAGCCTAGGCAGGTATGACCCTAGCCCTGAGTAGCATTCTGCCATCACCCAGAATGATACCGCAGTACAAGGACAAAATGATTGACTTCAACAACTGGCTAAGCTTCTGGTGTCATTCTAAAGGGATCCAGTATCTGTCTGCCTGGGATGACATGGTCAACAGACCAAGATGCTTTGCTAGAGATGGCCTGCACCTGTCACCCCTGGGATTCCGTATACTGGCTAAGGTTCTTGCCGCCTCTATAGTGCCTTTTTTAGGCAAGGTTCAAATGACAAATTCACCACCGTAACAGGAACAGGCAAGCAAAAACCGAGGGTGACGCTACTCAATGCTAGAAGTCTAAATCTCAAAATGCACTCACTCGAGGCACTCCTTAAAATGGAGAACATCGATATCTGTGCAGTGGCTGAGACCTGGTTCAAGGCTCCAGAGAGCACCCCTGCACTACCAGGCTATAACTCATACCACACTTAACGGCCATGTAACCTAGACTGGAACACTAAAGGCGGAGGTGTGTCCATATTCATTAAGGATATCCACACCACCAGGCTAGTTGCTCAGCATAATGCATCCGAGGTTATCCAAGTGCAACTAACTCTGGGCAAAACTGCAATCCAAATTGTAGCTTGCTACAGATCCCCCACCATGCCCCAGGATTCCCACTCCTCTTTTCTTGATGTACTGGAACATATTAGGGTTCAACCAAACACCCTAATAATGGGTGATTTCAACTACCCCACCATTAACTGAGAAAATTACTCATGTACCAACTCCTTTGCTCAACGCTTTCTGGAATTCATAAACTCCAATGCCCTGGATCAACCTATCCACACCCCCACCAGGGGCAACAATATCCTAGATCTAGTCATTACCAACATGAGTGACCGGTGTTCCACACTTGAAGTCAACGCCTCATTGGTCCAATCCAACCATAAGCTAATCACCCTAGATATCTACATCCTGCCCCCACCCCCCATTAAGGAAACCACGGTAAAAAATTTCTCCAAAGCCAACTTCATGCTTCTTAAGACAGAAGTGGTGAACTTCATGACACCCATGCAGATGGACAATACAGTTACAACTACTGAATCCTACACAACTGCACTTTATAAGCACTTACACAAGTGCATGGATCGTGCTATCCCAAACAGAACCAAGACACTATCCTTCAAAAAAAAGGAAGTCAATCTGGTGGTCCCCTGCCATAAACAAACTGTACAACAGAAGAAAGAAAGTGTTGCAAAAGAGAGTAAAATCCCATGAGTGGAGGAGCTCCCTGGTCAGACTCAGTAAGAAGCTGCGATCCCTGATAAAATCCTCCAAAACTAGTTACGAAAACAAAATCGCCACTGATTCTAAAGACAACCACAAAGCATTCTATAGCTATGTCAAGAATCTCAATGGCAACACTCAGATCTGCTCTGAGCTACAGCACAATGGCACTAAATATACAGACCCAACTGATATTGGCAACATCCTGGCAGATAGGTTCAGTGCTAACTTTACCCCCTCTCACCCCCCAAAGGGCTCATCTCTATACCAGAAGACTGCAACGTTCCTGTAATCACGGCTGCACAGGTAAAAACCACACTCTCCAAAGCCATGAACACAGCATCCATGGGACCAGACAACATCCCAGGCTGTGTTCTACACGAACTACAGAACAAACTGGCAGCCCAGCTAAGCACCATGTTCAATCATAGCCTCACCTCAGGCTTTGTGCCTGCTGAATGGCGCACAGCGACGGTTATCCAACCCCACAAGGGGGGGGGGGCACCACGGACCCCGGGAACTACCGCTCCATTAGCCTGACGAGCCTGGTCTGCAAGGCCATGGAACGTATCATCATGGAACTTATAAACAAAGACATTGGTAATCTCCAAACTCTGGACCCCACCCAGTTCGGGTTTGTAAAAGGCAGATCATGTCTCCTAAACCTGATAGACTTCTTTGAAGCAGTCACCAAAGCCGTAGACAAGGTTAAGGTGGTTCACACAGTCTATCTAGATCTTGCCAAGGCTTTCAACACCATCCCCCATTCTGGAATTATAGATAAGCTCACTAAACTAGGTATGAATCCCTATGTCACAAGATGTTAGTAAAATGAAAAAAAGGCTTCCACCACAACGAAAAGTTCACTGAGAAATTCTGTTAAAATGTAGGCTTTAATAAAACGAAGAAATAAAAAGCACAAATTGTGCTATTCAGGTTGCAAGTCAAACAGGATAAGCGCTTTCAGTTAAAAAACCTTCTTCAGATCATCAGGAAGATTTGTGCTTTTTATTTCTTTGTTTTATTAAAGCCTACATTTTAACAGAATTTCTCAGTGAACTTTTCATTGTGGTGGAAGCCTTTTTTTCATTTTACTATTTTTTCCTATTAAGGCTTCCTCTGGAGGTGGTTTTTGGCTTGGTTGTTTATGTCACAAGATGGGTTGCCAACTGGCTCACTGACAGAACCCACACTGTGAAAGTAGCAGAGTCCAAATCCGACTTCAGACCAGTGACAAGTGGAGTACCACAGGGTTTTGTCCTGCATCCTCTCCTGTTTGGTATCTACTTCTCTGAAGTACAGGCTAACACAGAAGGTCTTTGGCTAATGAAGTTCGCAGATGACTGCAAACTAGGAGCCATAATCGAAACTCCTAATGATGTGGACATCCTACAAAAGGGCCTCACTGAGACAGATGCCTGGTGTCAAAACCATGGCCTCAAGCTCAATGCCAAAAAGTGCATTGTCATCCCCTTTGGTAAAAAACCCTGTACCCATGAACTACAACATAGGTGGTAGTATACTTAACACCGAAAGTGTGATAAGAGACCTTGGGACACAGGTGGACAGTAGTCTCTCCTTTGATAATCACTTTGCCACAGTAGTCAGGAAATCCTTCTACATGGCACACCTCATCAGAAAAGGTTTCTCATCCAGAAAAAAAGAGGTCATTGTTCCCCTCTACTCATCACTCATTAGACCCATTATAGAGTACAATGCCCCTTTTGGTATGTACCTCACAAGACATCTACAACTGGAAAGGCCGCAGCAATACCTCACAAAGGGGATTACCAGCCTCAAACAGATGCCCTACGCAGACTGTCTCAAAAAACTCCAGCTTTACTCCATCGCATATTGCCTACTCAGAGGTGATCTTTGCCTAACATACAAAGCTATGTCAAACCCAGAGTTGTTGGACATGCTCCACTTAAAGAAATCCCAATTCCTATGAGCTACACGCTCTAGGGACCTAAACCTTGTTACCACAATAAACAGAACATGCCGGAGAGATAGATTCCTGTCCCAGAGACTTCCCATACTCTGGAATAAACTATCTATCTATATCAAACAAAGCTCCTCATTAGCACTCTTCAAGAAAAATCTTGATGATCGGATGGGAAATAGGAAATTCACCCTGGGGATCACTTCTGTGGCTCTGATCGACAGTGGCACAGGAAAATAATTTTCTTTGGTGGCAAAAGTCAGGGTACCATTTTGGCTGGGCTTGTATAGGCCCTAGGGCTGATAGCCTAGTACCTACCTATGAACCTATGAACCTATGAACAACAATAGACACAGGTTGGTCAAAAGTTTGGTCACTGTCCACAGAAGTTCCCAAATCCCAAACAACTGTGTCAACACTTGGGGACATATTGTCAATGAGGCAGTTCCCTTGGTTAGATGACTTCCCAAAGGATACAATAATGCATTTTTTGTCATTAAGTTTCAGTCCATGATTTTCACACCACTTATTTATTTTTGACAAAACTTCCTGCAGCATGACTAAGTTGTTTGGGGATTCAATGACTGCTTCTAGCTTGCAATCATCTGCAAACTTAGTCAGCCAGAGCCCTTTGGTATTGACTTTTACTTCAGAAAAGTAGAAACCAAACAGGAGAGGTTCCCAGCAAACCCTGTTGACTACACTAGTGACTGGTCTCTTTGTGGCGGTAACTTCCCTTATTTTGATTATATGCATCTTATCTGTGAGCTGGATGGCAATCTAATGAGTGACATAGAGGTTTATTCACAGTTTATTTATCTTTTCTACTATGTGTGAGAGGGAAATTGTGTCAAAAGCTTTGGCTAGGTTGATGTATGTGGTTTGTCCCATTTTGCCTTTATTCATTGCTTTGGTGACCTTTTCAAAAATATCCACCAGGTTGAGTTAGCATGAATAGCACTTGATGAATTCAAACCGAGATGGATCCAGTGTTTGGAGGTTTCCTATGTCCTGACTGATTAATTCCATGGAAGTCTTTCCATGACTTTGCATATGAGGCTGGTCAGACTTATGGGTCTGTAATTGCCTGAGTCTGGGGAAGGTCCTCCCTTATGCAGGGGAATGACTGTAACTGTTTTCCATTTGCTTGGTACAAAACCTCTAGGAGGCTGAAACTGAACAGTGTTGTTAGGGTGTGGATAAATCATGCTTCATGCTATTTAAGATGCATCCAGGGATATTGTCAGGACCCATCAATGCAGTATAATTAGCCTTTGATATCAATTTTAGGACTTGGTCTTGTATGATAACTAGAGGCAATCCAGTTTCGAGTATATTTTGAGGGACAGATGGAGGGGAAAGAGGAGTAAATTTAGAGCCAAATTTTTAGACTAGTTGGTTTGCTATATCTTCAGTCTCAGTGTAGATAACATTGTTCACAATCAGCTCAGGACATTGCTGTGTTGTGCTTTTGAGATTATAAACATAACTAAAAAATAAGTTGTGATTTTCTTTGGCTTGGGTAGGTATTTTAGCCTCAAACTTGGCTTTGGTGGATTTTGTTAGGCTCCTGAGTTGTTTGTTTATTTTAGTGACAAGAGTTCAAGCATTCTGGGAATTAACTGTTCTTACTTCTGGTCAAAACTATTTTTCTTTTAGTATAAAGCTTGTTGATAATAAGGTTCCACCATATGGGTTTGTTTCTGGTGTCTGCCCTGCACTTGTTCCTTTGGGGTACAGTTGCATCTGTGCAGCTGATTATATGCTGGCATTGTGTGGCAGTGTACATTTCTGCATATTCACTGGAGTTAACTAAGTTTGGTAGGGATTTGAAGCTTCATACTTCATACACAAAACTGGTCTGAACTTTAAGACACTTTTAGAATACAATCAATCTGGTATACATAATATTGATATTGGCATGAAAAATGTGGGAGCTGTAATCAATGCAGCTACATTATGGACACTCAATATCACTTTGGATTGCTACACAAAAATTAAGATCAGTTTAGTTAATGGGAACTGTCACACTAAGGGGGTGATTTATTTATCAAAGTGCATTAATTATCCCGCTTTTTATACTGGAAAGACTGAGCAGGCCCTACGGAAAAGCATGTATGAAGACTACTATAATATAAAAACCAAAAACACTAACAATACATTGTATAAACATACTGTGGCATGCTAAGGTTTTAAGAAATTTGTATTTGGAAGGGTGTGGTTTGGATGTCAGGCTGAAAGCAGCAGAATTTTTTTTCACATAATTTTTATTGATTTTTATAAATACAAGTATAACAAAAACGATTAAACAATGTAAAATAAACATAACTATATACAGTGTCTATAACATATATGCTTTTGTTAATATATTCACATTTTATCTAACAGGTTTTTAAGTTTTAACCAGGCCAGTTGTTTATGTGTCACTCCTGAGGTTCTTGAGGTTATAGTTAACAATTCACTATTACATACAATTTTGGCCAATGAGATAAATTCCACAAATGATATAATTTTTTACTTTTCCAATTTGAGGTAATGATTTTTCTTGCTATTGTAAGGAGGGACCAGAGAAGGTGCACTTGTGTTCCTGGAATATACTCTGGTATGGGTACATTAAATAATAACTGAGTCAGTCACTTCACATTTATACGACCACAATGCTTTTATAAAAAAATTAAATTCTAACCAGAAAGGAATTACAGTTTTACACTCTACAAACATATGTGCCCAATCTGCACATACCGTTTCTTCACATTTCCAACATTCAGATTTTTCATTTCCTGATATCAATGCTATTTTATGAGGAGTAAAGAAGCTTCTGTGAATGAATTTACATGTGTAGATTTTCCAAAAGGGAGATGATGTAGTGTTACTAGGCAGCAGAATTCTTGAGCTCTGCAGTGCTCATCCTTTTTTGACAGGAATTCTTATCTACTTTCACCAATAACTACCTGAAATCAACAAATTTAAATTTTGGAAGTCGTAAGCTACATGTTGGTGTTTTTTTTTTTTTTAATAAAAATTGTCTTAGTTTCCTGTCAAACTCTACAGAAGAAGGGACACTGAAACTACATTCATAAAGGAAGATGAGCAACTCCAAGTTCTCCCAGCAAGAAAATCCAGTGAAGAAAGACATACAGGCAGTCCTTACCACTGTTCAAGAGTTGGTAATAAAAATAGACAAACTAAACTTAAAAAGTGTACAACATAAAGGAAGATACCAAACAGATTTATTGAATGATGTCTTCAAACAACAAACTGCCCAGACTGCTGCACTTGAAGACTCCATAACAGATATGGACTGCAGGTTAACAGAAAGAGAGAAAAACATCGACTTTCTTCTTCGAGAAAATACCAGACTCACTGAGACGATAGATGATACTGAAAACAGAGCCAGGAGAAATAATATAAGAATCTATGGCATCCTGGAGCAGATGCAGGGGGACAATATGATTAACTTCCTGACTGCATGGATTCCTAAAACCTTAAACCTCTTGGAAGCATTATCCTTCAGGATTGAGAGGGTACACAGATCTTTAACCACAATTCCTTCAACTAGTAAAACATCTGTTCTAGATCTATTATTGTAAAATTTATTTCCACTCAAGACAAAGACCTTGTTTTAAGAACTATCTGGATCCTTACTCTACTGAAAATAGGTGACCAAATCATCAGATTTGAAATTACTTCTCATCCTTTGTAATGTCCAAAAGAAAAGTATGTGTCCCATTAATAAAATTGTTGAAGAAAGAAAGAATCAAAACACAACTTATATGTCCTGTAAGAATAAGACTATCTCTGCCAGAGGGAAGGAAAACGTTTGACACTCTTGAAGAAGCATCCACATTTGTCCAGAAAAGAATCTTTTAAGTCAACCTGAACCCATAGATTCTTTGGTGAACTTCAAAAGACAAGCTTCAAAAAAATGAAAAGACAACTAAATTAAAAAAGAAATCTAGAGACAAGTAAATATACTTAATTTTGCTTTTCCTGTGAGATTATTTTCCTCTTTTAAATAATGTGGAACCACACACAGAAGTTAATGTAACTTTCTTTTTCCTGTTATCTTACTCGCAACAATGCTAATATTTCAAGCAATACACATTACTCAATTAGTTCTAATAGGTTTAAGACTTTATGTAACTGCAATCTATTATTTTATACTGAAATCTTTTCATAAACATATCATCAGTGAAACAATATAGAATTACCCATATATTTCATATGTATATATATATATATATATATATATATATATATATATATATATATATATATATATATATATATATATATATATATATATATATATATGTATTTCATATATTTCATATCCAATTCTTATATATACTTTTTCCTTTATCTTAATCCCAGTAATACAGTACTTAAACACTCAAAATAAAGGGAATGCTTAATATGGTACATTTTGGCATTCTAACAATTTTATTAATATATATGCACCTGTTTTTCTTAGTTAGATTTTTTTATAATATGCTCCTATTAGCTAATATAACTAAAACATATGTATACTTAATATTTTATTTTGTTTTCTTTGATTATTTCCCATTTTACGTTACTGCTTCAAAAATGGCTTTTTATACTGCTTGTGGCTTGTTTTAACATTCGCAAACATTTTTATCCTTAAAAGTCTGCACTTTATCATAAAATTCCTGCTATCACTTATTTGATGGTTGTGACAACTTTTGTGATAAGCCTGAGCTTTGAACAGGTTCAGATAGCTCCCATACTCTTGAGGAACAATATCCTACTTCTTTCAGGAAGTAGGCATGACAGTTGAACCTGTTTCTCTTCACTGAACTCCAACAACCAATCAGATTCAAGAACTGATGTTTGAATAGTGTTTTTACTCATTTGACAACTATTTTTACCTAAACAAATCGTGTAAGTACCTGTTTTATTTTAAATAATGGTTTATTTAATGTGTAATGTGTAATGTGTATTTATTAAAATAAGTATTACAAATAGCTTGTTTCTAGCAGCGACAGTTTGAATTGTTTCTCTGCGTAACACAATATACCTGCATTTATTTATATTAATTAATAATAATAATAATAATAATAATAATAATAATAATAATAATAATAAAGTTTAGTCAACCCATTTCATTTAGTTTGTTTAAAGAATTCTAGTATGTTAATGTTTTAGAATTAATGTATATACAGCATTGTAAACTGACTCCCCTTTTATATGTTTCTAATGCATATACTGTTTCCCTTCTGCTTACTATTATTCAGCAGTAGCTAAGAAATGTCACTAGATGTCATGAGAGAGTTAGTTTGTGGCTTCTATGAGGAACATGGCAAACCTGGATTTAGTTTATCCATGTAGAAGGTGCTAAAAGGTATAGCTTTATTGTTTTTAAATTCAGAGTTTTTGTATTGTCCATAACAGCTTCAAATACAGTATTTAACATAACGAACCAAGGAATTCAATTTTACTTGAAGAAGCAGTCTCTACTAAATGACGACATTTAATATTTTATCTTTAAATGTCAATAGGTTGAACAACCATATGAAAAGGAGTAGTGTTAATATTTAACTTTACATAAAGCTGATTATGCATTTATACAGGAATCTCACTTATCATTGGATCTAAGCAAATTAGAGTTCAAAGACTTTATGATTTTGATAAGTTCATACTTTATCCATAAGAGAAGAGGTGTCTTAATCTTATGCAAAAAAATCAGTAAGAATACCAGAAAAAGTTGACTTGTATTCAAGCAATGATGGTATGCTTGCTTTAGTTATACTAAGACTGGATAAAAAGATGTATACTTTCATTAATACCAACTGGATACTAGGTATTGGTACAAAAACTGTGAAAAAACATTTGGACATTATAACATCGGATCTAAAGATGAAATACTATTAGCAGGTGGTTTTTAACTGTATTTTGTCCCCCACGATAATACAAGTTCTAAGCCCTTCAATATATCCCCAATAGCTAAGCATCTGAACAATTACATAAAAGACAGGAATCTAATTGACATTGACTGTATAAAAGTACTATCTTCCTTGAAATATTCTCACTATTATTACAGATTCAGCACGCAGACCAACATCGATAAAGTCTTAGTAACTAGCTCCTTAGTATCCAAAATAGATAATATAGTGTTGACTTCATGCCCTATGTCCGACCACAATGATATCATCTTCAAAATAACACTTAACACTGATTTTTTTTTTTAAATTTAAGTCAAAGATTACTTGCTTATTTAGTAAAAGTAAAAGGATTTAAAGAATGGTTTCTAAATGAAATAAATCATTACATGGATGTCAATAATAATGGAGAGGTTTCAGATATGATCCTATGGGACACTCTGAAGGTGGTCTTATATGGCAAAGTCAAACTTTGGTATATAAACAAAAGAAAAGAATGGGATAAAAAACTGGTAGACATTCAAAATGAAATTGATAAGCTAAAACTAAAACTTATACCAAATGATAAATTTGCACTAACCGATATATGCAAACTGAATGAAAAAATACCAAGATATCATGGAACACAAAATCTCTATAAATCTAGAAAAAAAGTCAGATTGCAATCTTACTCAATTAATCCTAAGAGTCTTCACAAGACAGTGATTACATCTAAACATATAAATGAAAGAAAGCATATCAAAGAAATTACATACACTAAAAACAACCAGACTGTTACAGGCTTAAAAAATATTTTATGTTTTAAAAAGCACTATGAAAATATTTATAATAATAATCCACTTACAAATGACAATAAAGGTATATATGGCTTCCTAACAGGGTCTAGTTCACTTTGTCGTAAGCTGACAATATCGAATACGATATTGTTGGCACGACAATGTCGAAAGTTCAGAACATCATGCAGGCAAACGGAAATCTCTGTAAGGGGGAGATTTCCATTTACCTCAATGTAGTGCGTTGGTATATTTAAGTAAGGGGGTTGTGGGGGGTGCAGGGGGGCTTGGCCCCCTGCCTATGCTAGTTAGTTTTTTTTTATTGATTTATTTTTTTACGTTATTCAATATTTTACTACTTCAATCAATAAAGTACAACCTTTATTGATTCGATGTAGTAAAATTCCAATAACATGATATAGACGCTCCTTACAGACAACATTCAGAAGTTATCTATGCACAACAAAAACAATATATATAAACCCTTTTCTTTCAAAGAATTGAAAGAACAAATAAAAATCTCAAGACAAATAAAGCACTAGGACTAGATGGTCTATTCTCAGAATTTTATAAACGTTTGCCTGATTACATATTGGAAGTTTTACTTAACACATTTCAGGAAGTCAAAACTACAACAAATGTCCGACCTCATGGAAATATTCTAATGTTAAGTTGTCTCTCTCGCCTTCATTCTTGCTGGTTGGTTGGGTTCGGAGCCGATCCTCGGCTCCGACTCGGCCATCTACTAAAGCTTGAGAGCTATTTATTGGCTTGAGGCCTCCCCATATCCCACAATGCTTGGTGCTAGATACCCAGATCTCATTTGCAGCTTCAGCTAAGAGGTTGCGCTTTTACTGGCTCAGGTCGTATTAATCTTTTTTGTATTATTAGCTTAAATTTTACCTGTGTATTTCTCTGTTATATAGATAGTCTTTCCCTTTTAGTATAATTAGAGTGTGTATCCCCTAGTTTTTCCCACTCAGGAAACTCGTTTTTTGTTAGAGAGTTTCTACCCCCCCCTGTTTCTGTTGTATTAGTTTAACTAGTGCGTGTGTGTGTGAGTTTATGTGTGCCTTGTTTAAGCACTAGATTAATAACCCCCTTTGGTATCCCCTTGTCAGTATGTCCAAGGATACTAAAGTTTCAGGCTTCAAGAAGTGTGACTCGTGCTGTCAGAAGATGTCTCTGACAGATGGTCACACTTCTTGTGTTTATTGCTTGGGTCCCCTACACCTGCAGGACTCCTGCTCGGTCTGTCATGCTTTCAGCCTGAGAGTCCTGCAGGAGCATAGGAACAAGCTTATTTTGAGAGGCTTACTTAAGCCAGAGGGGTCCCCGGCGAAGCCTCAGTCGGAAAAATCCTCAAAGCCCACCAAGCCATCGGCTCCCAGTTCGGAGCCGTCGCCGGGCGGAGCATCTGCCTCCTCTTCGGTTCTGACTGGAACCAACATCTCTGAACCCCAGTCGGCTCCGACTTTAGTGCCGGAACCATCTTTGGGCCGAAAATGTTCTAGGTCCCCTTCCCTAGAATTGGTTCGTTTGGCTCCGAGGTCACCATTGCTTCAATCTGAACGAAGCCATAGGTCCCACTCCTCTCGGTCCTCCAGGCTATCTGATCATGACTTGGAGAGGGTGGTCAGTAGACTCCTTAAATCGCAGGCCCTGGCCAAAATGTTAACCAGCCCTTCTCAACAGACTGTGGCTGTCTCTGTGTCTTCAGCAGTTCCTCCTCCGACTCCCCCTTTGTGTTTGGAGCCGGAGCTGGTTGGGGCTCGAATCTTGGAAGCGGTGGAGCCGATACCACACCTTTTGGCTCCTTCGTTGGCTCCGATCTCTTCATTGGTTCCGTCCTTGGAGGGATCTGGATGCCGGGACTCCCTCATCGGCTCCGAGGGGACGAGTGGCATCGGACCCTTGTCTGACCCCGTTCTCCCTCTTGGGGCCTCGGCGCAGGTGAGCTTGGCTCCTACATCGGCCTCAGAGCCATCCCTCTCGGTGCCAGGAGGGGTTCACGTCTCTTCGGAGTGGAGACCCTCTGCTCTGCTGCCTGATAGGGGTGCCTTCAAGGTCATGAGGAGTGTGCTGACTCCTGAGTCGGCCCCTTGATCAGCCCCTTCAGCTCCTCCCTCTATGGTTGGCTCCAATCTCTTCATTGGTTCTGTCCTTGGAGGGATCTGGGCGCCGGGACTCCCTCGTCGGCTCCGAGGGGGCGAGTGGCATCGGACCCTTGTCCGACCCCGTTCTCCCTCTCGGGGCCTCAGCGCAGGTGAGCTCGGCTCCTACATCGGCCTCAGAGCTGTCCCTCTTGGTGCCAGGAGGGGTTCACATCTCTTCGGAGCAGGGACCCTTTGCTCTGCTGCCTGATAGGGGCGCCTTCGAGGTCATGAGGAGCGTGCTGACTCCTGAGTCGGCCCCTCGATCAGCCCCTTCGGCTCCTCCCTCCATGGTGCCTGCATCGGTCTCTGCCCACCCTCCTGACCCCAAGCGTGGAGAACAAATGCTCCAGGTCACCCCATTGGGTGTATCTTCCTCTTCCGAGGCCTCCCCTGATCCTTCAGAGGAGGCACCTCAAAAAAGAAAATGTAAGAGGAAACATGTCGACTCCCCCGAGTCAGTCACATCTGATACCGACTTGGAAAATTCGGAAGGGTCCCCAAGATCCCCCTCTGAGCATGTTTCTTTTTCAGACATCCTAGAGATCCTTAAGCAGAGGGGGAACTGGACTGCCTTTAACCCTTCCGAGGATGAGTCGGTATACCTGGATGCATTTGGTTCTCGCCCTTCCACCTCCTGGGTGTCTCCGCCCTTCGACCCGCTGATGGAAATAGTGGCTCGAAGGGCGTGGTCATCCCCGGACACAGTGGAACCAACTCCCCGCAGGCCCACTAAATTCATTACAGCCCCACCCAGCAAACAATTTTTGACAAAAGGTGTCCCCGTTGATGCCATGGTGGTTGCAGCAGCCACGAAGAAGGAGTTGGCTGACCCTTTGGTGCCTGTCCATCTCCCTAATAAAGAGTCTAGGACAATGGACAGGTACGGGAAGCGGATGTTTTCCTCAGCGACTTTTTCCATGCGGTCGCTGAATTATCTGTGCCACTTCACCCACTTCACCCATCTTCAAAGGGATCTTCTCAAGGAACTGGGTGATACCCTTCAGGATCCATCAGCTGTGGGGGCTCAAGATAAGATTAACTCACAGCTTGCGACTCTTAACTCAATCGTCAACTCCTCCATGTGGCTCATTTCTTATGCAGCTGATGGGGCAAGTAGGGCCACAGGCACAGGCGTGGCTTTGAGAAGACATGCCTGGATGTGGTTATGTAACTTTGCTGACCCCTTTAAGGCATCCTTCACCAATACCCCCTTCGATGGTTTGGCTCTGTTTGGACCACAGGTGAAGGATAGCCTTACCAGGTGTGAGCAGGAAGGCAAGACTCTCTCTGCCGTGGGAGTCCATTTTTCTACTCCCTCTAGACCATACCCTAAAGGTCAGAAGAGTGGGAAAATGTGGTTTCGGAAACCCCTGACACACGTGGCGAGTTTCCCTCCAGGGGCAGGGGAGGGAACAATAATAGACGCCGCCCGCAGGGTAGAGGGGGTCCACAAAATTAGAGTAGCAGAGAATCTTTCTCTGACAAACCCTTTCAGCACCCCTGAGGGGCTGCCCGACTGTCCACCTTCGGAGGCAGTCGGGGGAAGATTGTCACTGTACCCAGAAGCCTGGCAACTCCTCACACAAGACAAATGGGTACGGTCTATCATATCTGAGGGTTACAAAATCCCCTTTGTCCACACCCCTGTACAAACAACCAAGTCCCTTCCAGATGTTCCACCCGGTCTAAGGGAACAAGCAGTGCCAGGAATTTCAAAACTGCTAGAAAAGCGGGCCATCCAGCCAGTCCCAGCAGACCAGCAAGGATCTGGAATTTACTCCAAGTTCTTTTTGGTGCCAAAAAAGACAGGGGACTAGAGACCCATTTTGGATCTCAGCAGGTTAAACAAGTCTGTTCAAAGAACAAAGTTCCGGATGGTCATGCTTCAGTCCATTCTACCCTTTTTGGGTCAGGACAATTGGATGTGCTCTATAGACCTTCAGGATGCATACTACCATATCAAAATGAAAAGGCATTCCAGAAGGTTTCTCTGCTTCTGGCTGGGAGCCAGTCACTATCAATTCAGAGCCCTGCCCTTTGGTCTCACCACAGCCCCCATGGTGTTCACCAAATGCATGGCAGTGGTTATGGCTCACCTGAGATGGTGAGGATTCCAGGTGTTTCCATATCTAGACGACTGGCTCCTTACTGCTTCCACCAGGCATCAGCTACTGCGAGTCAGGGATTATACCATCAAAACTTGCTCCGAGCTAGGTATCTCAATAAATTTCGAAAAGTCTGCATTGTCGCCTTGTCAGTCTATAACCTTTATAGGCGCAAGATTAAATACAAAAGATCTGTCTGCAAGACTTCCTCTAGACAGAGTGTCAGACATTCGCCAACATGTGCAGGTCTTACTACAGTGCAAGAGGATTCAGGCCAGATTTGTACTAAAAACTTTGGGTCTCATGGCAGCAGCAATCATACTAGTTCCCCTGGCTTGTTTTCACATGCGGATTCTTCAGTGGATGCTTTTTACCCAATGGTCTTTTCAACAACGTCCAGTGTCTCACAAGATAATAATCACTCAATCATGCAAAGACCATCTGGCTTGATGGATGGTCTCCCCTCTAGTACTCCAGGGCAGACCATTTGTTCTTCCTCCTTCTGTTGCCACAGTGACCACGGATGCCTCCCTGATCGGGTGGGGGGGTCATTTTCAGGGTAGGACAGTCCAGGGTGCTTGGCAACCTCTAGAGTACCACCTGCACATAAACGTCTTGGAGATGAGAGCGGTGCTTTTAGCATTGCAAGCTCTTCAGGACTCTCTACCTGTAGTGTGGTACATCAACAAGCAGGGCGGAACCAAGTCCTATCCCTTATGTCGAGAAGCACTCAGACTCTGGCAGTGGGCGATCTCCTCTCAACAGTTTCTGATGGCAACGCACATCCCTGGGAAGTCCAACATCATAGTGGACAGGCTAAGCAGAGCTATTCTCATGCCTCACGAGTGGTCTCTCAATCAGTCAGTAGTGGACCAAATCTTCCGCAGATGGGGTCAATCTTGCTGCAACATTTTCGCAACTCCTCTCAACAGCAAGTGCGATGATTTTTTCACTCTCTTCCCCCTTCCCGGACACTCCCCCAGAGACGCTCTAGTTCACGATTGGCCCCGGGGTTTTCTGTATGCATTCCCACTTTTTCCCCTAATTCCCAAACTAATTCAGAAGGCTACCGCATTGCGATCCAGGATGATCCTCATTGCCCCTTACTTGCCTTGACAAATTTGGTTCCCATTCCTGCATCATCACCTGCTGGAGCAGCCTTGGCATCTGGACCCAGTGCCAGACCTCTTGGTCCATCAGTCGGGCGGGCTGCACCAATCCCTTCAGTCTCTCAACCTCACAGCTTGGTTGATCCACTTCCAGCCTTAGCCAGGCTTCCACATATTTCCCAGCCGGTGTGTGAAATCATCCTTTCTTCGCACAAATCTACCATCAGGAAGACTTATGCTAGTAAGTGGAAATGTTTCGCATTCTGGGCAGAGGCTAGGAATATAGACCCCTTTACAGCCCCTGTCCATCACGTTCTAGATTTTTTAGCAGAACTCTTTCAAGCTGGTTCCTCGTCTGCCACCATTAGGGTCCAATTAGCTGCTTTCGCAAATTTCCACGCTGGCCTGTCAGAAACCAGCATCATGTCCCACAAACTTTGCAAGGCCTTTCATAAAGGAACTATTTTGCTTAGGCCCCCAGTCAGAGATCCCCCGCCTCTGTGGGACTTAAACTTGATATTAGCTTCCTTGATTCTCCCCCCTTTTGAACCTGTGGCTTCCTGTTCCTTAAAATTGCTCTCCTGGAAGACTCTGTTTTTAGTAGCCATCACCTCAACTAGGAGAGTTTCGGAACTTCAAGCCCTCTGTATTCATCCTCCTTACCTTGTGTTTCATAAGGACAGAGTTTCACTCAGGACTAATCCTTTGTTTCTGCCCAAGATACCTTCTGAAGCAAACCTGAATCAGGCTATTGATCTACCTGTCTTTTTTCCTAACTATTCCAACAAAGCTGAACAAAAGTTACACCAACTGGACGTTCATAGGCAATTACGTTTTTATTTGGATAGGACTAAGCAAACAAGAAAATCAGACCAACTCTTCCTGTCCTATGCTGAGGGCAAACAGGGCCTGCCAGTTTCTAAAGTAGCCTTATCCAGGTGGTTGTCTTCTATTATTACCTTAATTTATCAGCTGAGACATAAAGAACTCCCTACTAAACCTAAAGGTCATTCCACCAGAGCGTTAGCTACTTCGATAGCTTTTCAAGCAAGACTACCAATGGAATCTATTTGTGCTGCAGCCACATGGGCCACTCCTCATACTTTCATTTCACTTTATAAGTTGGATATGGCCTCTAGGAGTAGAGCTGATTTTGGTTCCACTGTGCTCAAGAGTTTGTTCCGATGAGCCACCCAGGACTAAGGTGCTAGGGACGCTGTCCCAACCAGCAAGAATGAAGGCGAGAGAGACAACTTAACATTAAGAAGTTATGTACCTACCATAACGTTCCATGTTAGTTGTCTTCTTCTCGCCTTCTTTTTTGCGTCCCACCCTCCATCCCCCTATCCTGGACAGACCGAGAAGGGTCCCTTTTTGAGGCCTTCTTCCTCTGGCTGAGTCTTATCTGGGTTACGTCCTCCTCTGTTTTAGTACTGTAGGTAAACCTTGTAGTTTGGACAGGTGTCCTTGAATTTTTCTATGGTGTTAGCTCTGCCAAATGAGATCTGGGTATCTAGTGCCAAGCATTGTGGGATATGGGGAGGCCTCGAGCCAGTAAATAGCTCTCGAGCTTTAGTAGATGGCCGAGTTGGAGCCAAGGATCGGCTCTGAACCCAACCAACCAGCAAGAAAGAAGGGGAGAAGAAGACAACTAACATGGAACGTTATGGTAGGTACATAACTTATTATATCTCCCATTTTAAAACCTAATAAAGAACACAACCTATGTACTTCATACAGACGAATAACCCTACTGAACATAAACTACAAAATATTTATGTCTTTCCTAGCAGATATATTAAATAACATACTTCCAGAATTAATTAATGAAGATCAAACTGCTTTTATTAAAAGCAGAAAGGTGCAAAATAATATAATTAGATTACTTTCTTTAATAGACCTAGGGAATAAAAAATGAGCTATTTTAAGCATTGACATAGATAAAGCTTTCAACTCTTTAAGTTGGCCTTACCTATTTAATGTTTCGCAAAAATATAAATTATCCTTAAACTTTGTTAAATTAATTAAAAAGCTATATGAAAATTAAATTTCTTATGTAAAGATTGCATCTTATTTATCTGGTCCATTTGAGATATTAAAGGGTGTCCCCTTTTTCCATTACTGTTCATCCTTGCCATGGAACCTCTTGCAAACTGCACTAGGACTCATGCCAATGTTAAAGGATATAAAATATCCGATGAACTATCCCCTAAGATACAACTGTTTGCTGACAATTTATTAATAACTTCTAATGATATTGAGAATTAAATAGATCACCTGCTGAATAATCTAGATTATTTTGCAAATATCTCTGCACTAAACTTTAATCATAATAAGACACAGACACTTCTAATAAATAAAAATGTCACTACAGAACTGAAATCAAATAAAGATATAAAATGGAAAGCTTACTTTTGAGTAATAACAAGACATTGCTTGAACCATACCTTCAAATACATAGAAACATCTTTATATGGATCTTGAAAATATATATTTGAAGTGAGAAGCTGAAACTTGCTTTTACACCTTTTACAAGCCACATATTGCTGTTGTCCAAAAAGCTTATGTTTTCTAATCAACTGATTAAAAAATTATTAATAATTATTTTTTCAGTTGCTTTCAAAAATGAGTGCTTAATATCTTTTGATACCCAGAAAATGCTAGAGTTTAAGAGGAGGAAACTATTGCATTGGGTTCAGTTTCTCCCAGCTAACAAAATAAACTGTCCAGACTATTTGATTACCAGATATAGTTTACTGAATTGTAATTGGCTAGACATCCAAACTTGCAAGCAATTCATACATACCAAGCTCATATCTTCACTACAGGCATACAACAAGAATACCCCCAAAATCTTAGATTTCATACAACTAGAGTACTCCCAAAATCTTAGATTTCATCTCAACCATTATTAATGGTAAACTTAAGAACACCTCTTTCATATCTATAATTTATAAGATCCTCAGAAATGATTTTGGTAAAACAGATATTTCTTTTTGGAATTATTCTAGTAAAGTAAATGGGCAAGAACTGTCAGCAAAGGATAAAAAAAAAACTTTGTTTACAGTGAGTGAAAGGGTCCACATTTTCTCTGTTTTGGAGAGTATCTTCTTCTTCTTCGTTCGGCTGCTCCCGTTAGGGGTCGCCACAGTGGATCATCTGTTTCCATTCCTTCCTGTCCTCTGCATCTTGCTCTGTCACACCAACTACCTGCATGTCCTCTCTCACCACATCCATAAACCTTATCTTAGGCCTTCCTCTTTTCCTGTTACCTGGCAGCTTCATCCTTAGCATCTTTTTCCCAATATACTCTGCATTCCTCCTCAGCACATGTCCAAACCAACGTAATCTTGCCTCTCTGGCTTTGTCTCCAAACCTTCCAAACTGAGCTGACCCTCTAATATACTTATTCCTAATCCTGCCACCGTCGTCACACCCAGTGCAAATCTTAACATCTTTAACTCTGCCACATCCAGCTCTGACTCCTGCCTTTTTGTCAATGCCACTGTCTCCAACCCATATAACATAGCTGGTCTCACTACCCTCTTGTAGACCTTCCCTTTCACTCTTACTGGTACTAGTCTGTCACAAATCACTCATGACACTCTTCTCCACCCACTCCATCCTGCCTGTACTCTCTTCTTCACCTCTCTTCCACACTCACCGTTACTCTGAACTGTTGATCCCAAGTATTTAAACTCATCCACCTTCCCCACCTCTACTCCCTGCATCCTCACCATTCCTCTATCCTCCCTCTCATTCACACACATATATTCTGTCTTAGTCATGCTGGCCTTCATTCCTCTTCTCTCTAGAGCATATCTCCACCTCTCCAGGGTCTCCTCCACCTGTTCCCTACTCTCACTACAGATCACAATGTCATCTGCAAATATCATAGCCCAAGGGGACTCCTGTCTGATCTCATCTGTCAACCTGTCCATCACCATTACAAATAAGAAAGGGCTCAGAGCTGATCCTTGATGTAATCCCACCTCCACCTTAAACGCATCCGTCACTCCCACTGCAGACCTCATGGCTGTCTCACTACCCTTGTACATATCCTGTACCACTCTTACGTACTTCTCTGATACTCCCGACTTCCTCATACAATACCACAACTCCTGTCTAGGCACCCTGTCATATGCTTTCTCTAAGTCCACAAAAACACAATGCAACTCCTTCTGACCTTCTCTGTACTTCTCCATCAACACTCTCGGAGCAAACATTGCATCTGTAGTGCTCTTTCCTGGCATGAAACCATACTGCTGATCACTAATCATCACCTCCCTTCTTAACCTAGCTTCCACGACTCTTTCCCATAACTTCATGCTGTGACTGTTCAATTTAATCCCTCTGTAGATACTCCAGCTCTGCACATCACCCTTATTCTTAAAAATAGGTACCAAAGCACTTTTTCTCCATTCCTCAGGCATCCTCTCACTTTCCAAGATTTCATGCACATGGAAATTCTTGCACAGATGTTTTCTTACACCACACAGATTGGCAAGAAAGATGAAGCAAAATGCTGGAGATGTGGACATCTTGATGCTGACTGGATGCACATGGTTGTTAATTGTAAAGTAATATCTCCATTTTGGTTAGATTTCAGATATCTTTGTAAAGCTTTATGGAATGACATCTGTATTATTACTGAGTCTCTTATTCTTTTCAATGTTTCTGTTCCTGAAGTCACCCCTAAAAAACAAATATTTTTATTGCGGTCAATTCTTTCTATAGTAAGGAAAATTTTGCTAAAATTGGAAATCTTAATCTACTTCTGTCTTTAAAATTGATTTTGTTCATCTAGCAAAGTCTATCTGTAGAAATGAGATTGCTACTAAAAAATGAAAACGAATAACTCAACCCGTCAATCGCTTGGAAGAAAATTTGAACCTTTTAGCAAAATACTAAGTGTTTTCCCTGTGTATACTATTTTTTTTTTGGACACTGTATATAGTTTATTTTGTTCTATTCCTGTTATTACATTGCTAAATCATTGTTTTGTAAAATGAGTAAAAACATTTTTGAGAAGAAAAATACATTTGTATTCGGCATCCTACAGATCCTTCTTACAGATGAAAGGGGAGGAAGTTGGAAAAACTTTTTAAAATATAAAGAGTTAAAATGGCAACTTTAAATGCTGCCAGCTTCCCAGCACTCAATGAACATATTTCCATTAGACCTGCATTGAAGATGAGTGCAATATTTTGAACACTGCCGCATGTTTTACAAGTTTCTTATAAGTTTGTTATCAGCTTTTAACAAGTTTTTTTAAAGCTGTTTCTTAAATTTCATGTAAGATTTTTTTAAGATTGTTGTAAGACTTCAGTATGAGGAATCATTATTGGTATGACTAACATACATTTCTTTTACATATTTATTTCATTTACAACTTATGTTAGTGGAGGGTACTGATTTCTTTGTTGGACGACTGAATGACTATTGAGATCACATTACATCCTATGTTCCTACCAGTTTTCTATGGTAACTGAATTTTGATTGATTCCTTAAAGTCTTGTGACAACTGAACAATGTTATATAAGAACTGTATTATGTAATAAATTATTAGTTCTGATGAAGTCCTACCATTAAGGATGAAAGTGCTTAACTTTTAACTGTTTTGTTTGAAAGAAACTTTTCTTGAACAAATTAAAACTATTCTTTTTGTTTTAATATGCTCCTTGATAGTCATTTGTTTCTATACATCAAATGAGTGATTTACTAAGGCTGGGAGAACACTACATGAGCATTTTTGATTTATTTGGTTGTTACTTGATTTTTGCTGCATAAAGCCGCGGTGGTGCAGCAGTTGCATTGTCGCCTCACAGCAAGAGGTACTACTGTTCAATTCTCAGCTGGAGCGCCTTCTTTATGAAGTCTGCATGTCCTCCCTGCGGTTGAGTGGTGTTCGAAAGACATGCATGAATGGGCATGCCTTCGTTGAAGGTTGGGCGTTGGGCTGGCAACTCGACACCATAAAAATCTGCTGCCAATCATTAGCAGACCGGAGTACCGCTGTGGCGACCTCTAACTGGGAAAAGCCGAAAGAAGAAGAAGACTTGATTTTTACTGCACAGGCATATTCTACTTCTTGTGGTTATAGAGATTTGAAGCTTGTCAGTTTATCACTTAGGAGTATGTAGTTTGTCTTAAAGAAATTTCTAAATGTACTTTGGGTATAATGGCTCTCTGGTTTGAGTTTTATTTCAGAGACTGCTTTATGGTGAGGCCTAATAACAAGTGACAAAGATACCCAAGGGATGGTGCAAGATGCTATCATATTAGTAAGGATAAGATCCAAGATGTTATTCCCCTTAGTGGATACTCTGACTTGTTTGTAATGAAAAAGAAAAGGAATCTCTGTGCTTGTGGGTGTAGATTTCCCAGTCTATACTGGGATAGTTTAGATCACCAGGCAAATAATGTTGGGGTTAATACTGAGTGATTGTAGTTCCTGTAGATAGGCATTGTGGCTTTCTTTTGGCATAGAAAGAGTTCTATAGCTAAGTAATATATGGTACAATTGCTTTCTGATGGTTATTTGGACATAAGCTCTAGTGCATCATGGTGCTTTACCAGCCTTGATGTGAGTCTCTTCTGGATGTAGATTGAGACACCTCCACCTTTTTTCCCCTCCTGCACAATAGCTGGTCTAAACATGTGGATGGCATTATAGCCTTGCAAAGCTGGAGTGCTCTCTGCTATTTTGAACCATGTCTCAGTTACTGCACAGGAGTCAGTGTCCTCCAGGGTGAGAAGACCTTTTAAGAAGTGGAGATTCTTGTTCAGGCTCCTTGCATTGATGAGTAACACTGTCATATTTCCCTTTGCTTGTTTCATTATGGTGGTATGTTTATCAGGTTGGCATCACCTAAAAAAGGCACTGTGGGTGTGGACAATGTCTTTGACAATAATTGAAATCCTAGAGGGGACAGATGCAGGCTACCCCTGGTGAAGCAGCATGGTCTGTCAGTCATATCCTCTCAGGCTGACAAATATTGGACCCCCTTAGAATGACACCAAATACTAAGCCAATTATTGAAGTGAATTATTTTTTGCTCATATTGCAGCATCATCCTTAGATAAGGTAGAATGCTGCTCACTGCTAGTCTCATACTTGACTTGGACACATAATCTGAGAGCTCGATCATGTCACTCTTCATATAGTCCAAGAAGGTACACCTGAAGTCATTGACACTGGCATGAACTATGACAGAGTAATATTGGTACTTCTTCAAGGACATAAGTATGCGCATGTATGATCAGACAGATTCTAACACCAGACAAGCAAATAACCATCACTTTTTCCTTGCTCAGCCAGGTAAGAAGCACCTTTTATATCTTACAGTGTTGTCACCTATAACAAGAATGTTTGGTTGGGTTGATGCCTGACTTATAGGCTCAGCACCTGTGACTTTGGGACTCCTTGTGCTCTGGGAGGAAGTAGGCTTAATATGTTGAGTGTGCTTTGTGCCTGTGTTGTGTTTGGAAGTCTAAGCAAGTTAATCTATAGTACTTCAGCATATGATGAATTATGTATACCGTAATGGCCTTAGAGAGGTGTGATGTGTGGTTTACTGCTGCTAATTATGCTGTCTGTGTTTACTGTGTGTGAGGTTTTACCCTCCAAGGATATTATATATCTACATCTCTCACACACACTGTTATGCTGTTTGAGTAATAGGTGATTGTCATAATAGATATCTTCTCTAAGAATCAGGAATGTAGTCAACAATTATCAAGAACAAATGAACCTAATCAGGGAAACTGTAGATGTCAGCATTATTTATTTAGAGATTGTACTAATTTGCTTTTTTGAGTTGGCATAACCTGATAAATGTATTCCTCACAATTTTCTCAAAAGCTCACAAAGAAAAAGAGCAACATTCTGAGAAAGTGTGTTGATGCTTATAAATATTAGGCACAATTGAGAGGAATGAAATATTTACTGAGATTCCAGAAAATAATTGTTGACAAAATTAAGACTTGTGATAACTCTATGGAATATCAGATGCATGTTACATTTATAGTCATATTGTTCTTTGGCAGAGTTTTTGAAGGGATTTGGGAGAATTTAACATAAGCAGTGAAGGAGATGTGATACCCTTAAAGGTGGGACAGATCATTTGTAGGACAGAATAATGGTTAGCTAGACTCTTTATAAAGCATGTATTCATGCCGGCTGCAGCTATCACTGTACCTCTTGAATGACATTAGTAGTATGTCTTCAAGAGATTACAGGTAGAGTTCTGCACAACTGGGTGTGAAGTGCTGACCTGGAATTAGAGATGCACAATGGAGTGCAATGAGCATGATTAATCTGTTCGCTGTTCCTTCCCTATTCTTAGGGGCAGCTGTGGCATCATAAGGGTTACTTTTCAACTTTTGCTTTATGGGTTCACTTATGTTCAGGTTCTGTTTTGCAGGTTGAGGATAACAGTGTCTTTTTGTAGACTAGTGTTCTCATCAACTTTTGGTATGGCTTTTGGTGGGTGTTTTCATGTTGCTGTAGCACAAAACAAATCATCTGCTAACCAGTAATACTGCCATATTGATAAACATATGCAGAGTCTTTATGATATAAGTGCAACATAGGAGTTTCTCCTATTTTGTGCTGTTCAGTTGACTGCTGCTAGAAGTGTTAATTTTCCTATATTATACAGTTTTCCATATTTTCACTTGATGATGGATATGCGTTTAATAATGTTGATCTCTTTTACTATGAAGGAAAGAGCATAGATATATGGACCATCAGACACTGGTTATCCTTGCAGATATTGCTTATGTGCCAGTGTTGTTTCACTTGCTGTAGGGATTGATCTAGTGTCATATAAAATGGCATGCCTTGTTTTGCATATTGTTAGGCTATGTTACTGTTGCTTTTGTCATTAACATTACTGGTATTAGCTGATCCTGAGCTTGCTTTGTATTCCATTTCTATCCATTGATTGCTTTTCGTTTTCACCTTACAGTGTTCTGTGTAGAATCTATTAACATTAACCAATGACTGTCACTGATGATTAAATTTCTGGTCCATGGGATATGTGCGTCTATTTCTGTTTTGTTTGTCTGCATTGCCAAACTTTTACAGTGGATACATTTAATTGAATTTCCCCTCCCACATAGAATAGTGTATTTTGGCATTGCCTTGCCCGTTCTGCCTTTGTTTTACAAGGTTTCAATTTCCATGACTTAGATCTCTGCATCTTAACTCCCATCTCTGGATTCTATCTGAATTTCTTTCGTTCTGAAAGTTATTTTGTTTCTTATCTATACAGTTCATATGCCCAGGTTTTGCTTTGTAAGACTAATTTTGTCATTTCTTTATATTGTTTACTGCTTGTCAGTGTATTGGCTTTTCTGTTTCTGGAACTGTGTTTGGCTGTAGTAGTTTGATACCGTGTTTATTTGTTTCATGGTAATTGTACAAGGTTATGGTGACTTGTCCTTTACTATTTTTTACCTTTGCTTTTATTAACATTTTTCTGTTTTAGTCCTGCAAACCTTCTAGTGAAGCCTATCTCCATGGTTTTTGTTTGTATGTTTGTTTTATATCAGTAAGTCCTTTTATTGGATTTTACTTTGCCAGATCCATTCTTGTTTGCAGGAAGTTGTACTATTTTTTCTGTATCAGTAGCATTTGTCTTATACTTATTTTTCTGTTTTTAGGGATTTAGCTCAATTTCCTTATTTCCTTATTAAATGGGTCTTTACTTTTGTGAGAAAATGAGGCCTGTCCTTATCTTCTGTATTGCTTCCACAGATTGGAACACTCTTTCTCTATCTCACCTACATCAAATATCCCTCCAATACTTAATTTCAGAAAATCAGTTGCATAAATTGTCATCAAGCCTACAATGAATAACTCTTTTTTTGTCATGATATTTGGCTGCATTAATTGTATTTAGTTTTGAAAATTATTGATTTATGGTTAGCCCCTTTCATACCTAATCTACTTCTTGGACCAAATTTGTAAAGCTCTTTTGTTTATTCCCTATGTGTATTTGCATATTTCTATTTATGTTGTATTTATATTATTACTTCTCAAAGATTCCTGGAATTGGTCAGTGCAAACACCCTGGAACAGCTAGTCTGCACACCTACTAGGGGTGCAAATATCCTGGATCTGGTACTTACAAATATGGGGAAAAGTTACACCCCCTCCTCCTTGTGTAATGTTTTTACTGGTCAGACCAGATGACAAAGCAGTCATCCCCAGAATCATTAAGAAACTTTCCAAGGCTAAACACCTCTTATTAAGTGGTGGCATAGCTAAATTCCAAGCCCCCCCCCCATACCAAACTCAGAGAACATGTTTAAAGAAACCCTGTACAAGCATGTCAGTAACTGCAGAGAAACAGCAGTACTAAACCAAAATAAACTTAGGACAAACCACAAAAATAATCCCCCTTGCTGAACCCCAATATAAATTGGTTATACAACAAAAGAAAGAAAATCATGTGCTAAAATAGGAAGGGTTATGCCCAAAAGACAAAAATCTCCCTCATCAGTCTTAGCAAGCAACTCAGGGGACTAATCAAGTCCACCAATGACAACTTTGAGGCAAAAAAAGCCTCACATGCTAAGGACAATCATAGGGCATTTTTCGGTTATTTACGCAACCTTAAAGGGAAGATCCAACAGTGTGCTGAACATACAGTAAATGAAACTTCCTATACTAAACTAGGGGATGTAGCAAATTTGCTGGCCAGTAAATTTAGCTTCAGTTTCTCCCCCATAACTCCCAGTTTCTTCCAGGAAATACCCTCTACCATTTCTCCCCCAATTATCACTAAAGAACAGGTTCACACTGCACTCTCCAGTGCTATAAACACTGCATCAGTGGGTTTTGATAATATCCTGGGATGCCTCCTAAATAGTTTGAAATGTGACCTGTCAAGCCAACTAGAAACTCTATTCAACCACAGTCTCAAGACATTCATACTTAGGGAATGGAAAACTGCAACTATCATCTGTTTAAAAAAGGTTGACCATTAACATACTTAGAGAACTACAGACCCATAAGTTTGACTAGTCTTATATGCAAGGCCATGGAAAGAATTATTGTGAACCTGATAAGCAAAGATGTAGGACATATTCAAATATTGGACACACCCCAAGTATATTTTGTCAAGTGCAGGACATGCCTACTAAGCTTGGTGGGATTCTTTGAGAAGGTCACTAGAGCCATGGATGGGGCAAAATGGTACACACTGCCTACCTTGACCTGGCAGACATTTGACACAATATCTTACTTGGATAATATAGACAAACTCACAAATTTAGGTATAAATCCCTATGAAACCCACTGGATAGCCAAATGGATGATAGCTAGGACAGATGAAGTTAGGATGGGGGAATTCACCTCTACCAAGAGGCTTGTTAGTAATGGTATCCCACAAGGCTTGGTACTGGGATGTCTCCTGTTTGGAATATACTTCTCTGAAATCAAGGTACAGTGGATATAAAAAGTGTACACACACCTGTTAAAATGCCAGGTTTTTGTGATATAAAAAAATGAGACCACAATAAATCATTTCAAAACTTTTCCCACCTTTAATGTGACCTATAACCTGTACAATTCAATTGAAAAACAAACAAATCTGTTAGGGGAAAAATATAAAAAATAAAAAACGTATAATACGCTGGTTGCATAAGTGTGCACACCTATAGACTAATACTTTGTTGTATGTGCACACCCTTAAACTAATACTTTGTTGAAGCACCTTTTGATTTAATTACAGCATTCATTCTTGAGTACACACCTGCCATCAATTAAAGAGACTCTGATTAATCCCAAATAAAGTCCAGCTGTCCTAGTAGGATTTTCCTGACATTTACTCAGTTGCCTGCTACAGCAAAAACCATGGTTCACAGAGAGCTTACAAAGCATCAAAGGGATCTCATTGTTGAAAGGTATTAGTCAGGAGAGAAAAAATGTCCACAGCATTAGATATACCATGGAACAGTGAAAACAGTCATTAAAAAATGGTTAAAATATGGGACAACAGTGACGTTGCAAAGAACTGGACGTCCCTCCAAAATTGATGAAAAGACAAGACAAAAACTGGTCAGGGAGGCTGCCAAATGATCTACAGCAACACTGAAGGAGCTGCGGGAATTTCTGTCAAGTACTGGTTGTGTACTACACATGACAACAATCACCCATATTCTCCATATGTCTGGACTATGGGGTAGGGTTGCAAGACAGAAGCCTTTTCTTACACAGAAAAACATTCAGGCCTGGCTAAAATTTGCAAAACAATATGTCAAGTCTCCCAAAAGCATGTGGGAAAATGTGTTATGGTCTGATGAGACCAAGTTTTGAAGTTTTTGGCCACAATTCCAAAAGGTACATTTGGCACAAAAACAACAACTTGCATCACCAGAAGGACACCATCCCCACGGTGAAGTATGATGTTGTTAGTATCATGCTTTGCGGTTGCTTTCCTTCAGTGGGAACTGCGGCATTAGTCAAGGTGGAGGGAATTATGAACAGTTCTAAATACCAGTCACTTTTGACCCAAAACCTTCAGGTTTCTGCTAGAAAGCTGAAGATGAAGAGGAATTTCACCTTTCAACATGACAATGACTCCAAGCATACATCCAAATCAACAAAAGAATGGCTTCACCAGAAGAAAATTAAAGTTTTGTAATGGCACAGCCAGAGCCCAGACCTAAATGCAAAAGAAAATCTGTGGGGTGACCTGAAGAGGGCTGTGCACAAGAGATGTCCTCGCAATCTGACAGATTTGGAGCACTTTTGCAAGGAAGAGTGGGCAAATATTGCCAAGTCAAGGTGTGCCATGCTGATAGACTCCTAACCAAGAAGACTGAATGCTGTAATTAAATCAAAAGGTGCTTCAACAAAGTATTAGTTTAAGGGTGTGCACACTTATGCAACCAGCTTATTGTACATTTTTTATTTTTTTATATTTTTCCCCTAACAGATTTGTTTGTTTTTCAATTGAATTGTACATGTTATTGGTCACATTAAAGGTGGGAAAAATTTTGAAATGATTTATTGTGGTGTCATTATTTATATCACAAAAAACCTGGCATTTTAACAGGGGTGTGTACACTTTTTATATCCACTGTAAATGCAGAGGGCCTTTGACTGACCAAACTTGCTGTCGACTGGAAGCTGGATCCAATCACTGAATCCCCCAAAGATTTAGATATCCTCCACGGGGGGGGGGGGGGGTATGACACAGAAAAATAACTGGCACCAAAACCATGGCCTTAAACATAATGCAGAAAAATGCATACATTACACCATTTGGGATAACTACCACACCTGCAAGTTGCATTGATAATACTCCACTAAGAGTAGACCCATTGGTAAGGGTTTTGGGAATTCGGGTAGATAGTCAGCTGAACTTTGATCACTGTGTGTGCATGGTAGTGAGAAAATGCTTCCATGTGGTGCAACATGTAAGTAAGGGCATAGTATCCAAATGTAAGGAGATCAATGTACCTGACCGGGCATTTGCAAGAGCTATAGTGGCTACAGAGATTCCTCCCAATAAGAATTGAGGGTGTAAATAATATGTCCTATGAGGACCACCTCAAAGCCCCGTCCTTGTATTTGGTCACCTACAGACTACTGAGGAGTGACCAAATACAAGGACAGGGCTTTGGTCACCTACAGACTACTGAGGGGTGATCTATGCCTGACCTATAAGTCATTCTCTGATCCATCCTTGATGGATCTGCTACACATTTGCAAAACAAACAGCACTAGAATTACCTGGTCTAAGGATTGAAAGCTTATCTGTGACATAAGCAAAACATGTTGGAGAGACAGATATCTGTCTCAGCGATTACCCATTCTCTGGAATAGACTTTCCATTCATGTGAAACAGAGCTCTTCCATAAGCCTATCCAAATGCAGTTTGGAGCAATGAATGGGAAAACTGCAAACTCACTCTTGGCTTGTCACCTCTGGCCCTTATGGACAGGGGCAGTTTGTAGATGCCCTAAGGCACAGGTATATACCAAAACAATTTTAGCCCATTCTAGTCATTGTTTGACTATATTGTTTGTTTAGCAAATGGCTATTAGTGTGTATGCTATTTTATTTCAGTATTTTTAATCACTATAGAAGTAACTAAAGAAGTATGCACACTGACAGGTTTGAGCAGGGTTTATAGTAACTGGGGAGAGATAGCCAAGTAATGGAACACTGGAATGGTTGGGGTGGGAACTGCTGGGGGGGTGCCACAGGATAGGCTGCTCTGCTGGGACTGATCTTTTACGCTGTCTAGGGCCTCATTTGACCTTGATCTGGCTCTCTTCATATATATGTCCAGAATTTTTGACATGAAAAGTTAGCAACCCTAGTCTGTTACCATATTCAGTACTTCAAATACAGTTGATTTAGACTTTGATTTCCATTTTCTAGTAATTGCTTTTTTGGCAGCCACCAGAATTAAACTTAGCAAGGCCTTTCTGTGTCCAGGCAATTCAGATCCTATATCCCAGCTCAGAAAATCATTCATTACATCCATTTGCTCACCCAATATTTATGACGGGGTACTCTGTAGGGAATTTCTGAAGTCTGCCAACTCATTCCATGCCCAAAACATATGTCCCCAGTTACCTCTTTTATTCCCATTACACCTCCATCATTTGCCATCTACCTGAGGAAAAAATCTTTGGAGTCTGCTTGGGGTATAAATATACCTATGCAGACACTTCCAAGCAAAAAATCATAAATCTTCTAGAACTTTTTTGCATACCATGCAATCATATATATATATATATATATATATATATATATATATATATATATCCTTTTATTGCTTCATCGTGAATTTATAGTTCAGTACTAGGCTAACTGCTCTTGTGGGCCATTTTAAGCTTAGCCTATTACCCCATGTGAGAATCAAACCCTAGACCCTGTGTTTGTAAGATAAACACTTTAACCATTACACCAATTACAACACAAATTGCTTATCCAGTCTCTCTTCCCAATCTTGTCTAACCTCTTCTGATAGAGTCCTACAGTTATTGTGCAATATTTTATATGCCCTATTAATTATCCCTTCTATAACAGCAGCTTCTGCTCTAGTTTCAACTAAAAATCTACCAGAACAGGTATTTCCCTTAGGATTTCCCTATCCCTTTCTATTTGCCTATACTCTAATATCAATCCCTGGTAGGGAAGGCAGTCTCTAACCTGCAGTCCAGATATCTTCTTGGCATCCTCCCATTCTATTACCTTTCCCTCTCTGGTTATTTGCACCCCAAACCTTGGTTTCTCTGCCAGTTTTCTCCAGTAGATTCCAGACCCCTCTTGTCTGTTCTCTGTACCCCAACTGGCAAAATATTCTTCCTCCATTCTCATGTTAGCTTAA
This sequence comes from Protopterus annectens, assembly GCF_019279795.1. NCBI lineage: Eukaryota > Metazoa > Chordata > Ceratodontiformes > Protopteridae > Protopterus > Protopterus annectens. The sequence goes on along the minus strand of NC_056727.1, from coordinate 61,357,052 downwards.
TTCTTAAAATATTTTTTGCTACTTTATGAATATAATATTCTTTATGACTGCTGTTATTTTCCTTAAGGATCTGCATCCAAAATCCCACTCTTTCCTTATTTCTTGAACCCCATCCCCCATTTCATCATCATCTCTTTCCTCTTTGAATTATAGCTTTCTGCTTGTGTTATGTATAGGAACCTTAACTGTGTAGCTCTAAAATATCCCTTCAAATCAGGTAATCTTAAATCACCTTGCTGAGTTGGGAGGATCAGCTTACCCACATGAACTTTTCACTCTTCCCCTCTTAAATAAATTTCTTAAAATCTTTATCAGTTATTGTCCACAACTTTGTCTCTGGTTGATAAAAATATGCCTGACCTCTATACTAAACTAAAGGGGCTAAAACATGTCAGTGCTTGTATCTTGCTATCCATATCCATAAACAAGAGCTTCTAGTTTCTCAGTTTTAGTATTCTCTTTTGTTTAGTCTCTTCCCATATATCCTTAGCTGCCACAACAGAATCTTTTTAATCCATACACATAAATACTTCATTTTATTGTGTCGCCATAAATATGGGTATTGCAGGACCAGTTTATGTATGGGTACATAGTTTACAGCTATAGCTTTTGTTTTATCTTCATTAATGTTATATCCCTAAAAGACCTGAAAATGTCTCAAGATGTTCCACTGGGATGTCCTTTTCAGGTTTTATCATGTAGAAAATAATATCGTCTGCAAATAAATCAAACTTTTCTCGATTATTGTATCAAATGTCTTTGAAATTCGGGGTACCTTATTTTCTTTGCCAGTGGCACTAAACATAAAACAAACAAAACAAAGAAGAAATAGGAGACCCATGCCTGGTTACCCTGTTAAGACAGAACATGTCAGAGAAGAATCCTTCTACTTTAATTTTGCCTCAGATTCCCTCATATATCTTCCTGATTAACCTTATTATTGTATCAAGGAATGCAAATGCTTCCAGCTTACTCTACTGAATGCTTTCTCTTCATTAAGATCCATCAACAACAGCAGTATCTTCTTACACTCTACTTCACTCTGGATCATCATTGTTCCATTGATGCTGTCAAATGTTTGCCTCCCCTCCGCAAAACCACATTGATCTATATCCATCAATTTTGGCAGCACCTTTGCCATTCTTTTAGCTGTTATAGAAATAAGCACTTTATAATCATGGTTTAAAATTGAAATGATATGAAGCTAGGTCTGATTGATCTTTACTGTCTTTAGTTATTACAACCAGCACAACTTTCTTCCAGGATGTTGTTGCTTCCCCTCCTTTTAATATACTGTTAAACCAAACCTTCCAAACCTGTATAACTTTCTTCCCTCCTAGCTTACAAACTTATGAATTCCTGGGACTTTCCTGCAGATTGATTGTACATCACCATTTTTATCTCATCTCCTTCTATCTGAACTGTTAATTGGTGAGCCTCATCTTCCTAGACATACTTACATTTTCCATAGATATTTCCATTTGTGTTCTTTCTTGATTTCCACATTTCTCTGCTTTATATAAATGTTCATAACATTTCCAAAATATCTGTAATATTGCTACAGGATCTCTAGTATTTTTTGTTATAGACTCCCTAAGTTTGACAACAACTCTTTCTACCTTTTGTTGCCTAAATCATTTTGATAATAGTTTTTGTGCTCTGGAGTTATCAAAAAACAGCTGGTTAACAGGAATCTTTCTGAACTCATACATATTATCCAGATACTTCATTATTTTTTAGCACTTTACAGTTGTACCTTTTGTTGTTAGGTGAAATTCCTCTTGTTCTGCAGTACTTTAACCTTTGTCAGCTCCTCTAAATAATTCATGTTACTTCTTAACCACATCTCTTTTCTTTTATTTCTATCCTATTTTTAAACTCCAGTTTCACTTTATCCCACTCACTAGCTACAACTGTTGAAGAAATGTCTATTTTCCCTAATAATTCTTGAATAATTTCCAATTTCTATTCCTTAAATTCCTCTCCTTTTTTAACAGGTAGGTGAGGAAGCACCAGTGTCTCATTTTTACTGTATTATCTTGCATTGTTATCTATGTTGTTATTGGTTCATGATCTAAAACAGTTACTGGATGTGTGTTGAAGCTTTCATTTAAATGGACATGGTTCTGTGAAATATAATTTCTGTCTGGTCTAGCCCAGTTATTGTACCTTGGGGAATAATATATAAATTCTCTCAGGGTCCCTACTATTGAATTCATATTTTCAATATCAACTATTTTCATAAATTTCTTAAAAAATTTACCTTCTATTGGTATATTTTCCTTCTGTCACCCACATACATCCTCACTGTTGCAAATCAAGCTCCAGTCCTCACCTACAGATAATGTTCCCTGCTCAAAGCTGATTATTTCAACCAAAACTTTCTTAAGTGCCATAATAGCAGTTTTAGGTGGAATATAAATAAATGCTAGTACATTCTCCTCCCTTGACAGTAGCTCCTTTCTACCATTGTTATCTTTTCCCCCTCTTCTATCACTATTGGAGCTCCCCTAGCATTTATTATCAATGCTCCCTTTTTCCTTTGTCCCTGATACTCTGTTGAATATCCACCCTGAAATCTTTTGTTTATCAAATTCACATGCTCACTTCTTTACAAATCTGTCTCTTGTAGCATTGCTATTTTCACTGTGTAGTTATATTATAATTCAATACTCTTACCTTTTATTTATGCCTGAGATGCCATGCATGTTCCAAAATAATATGGATAGTGTAGCCATTATGATATGAAGTTATTATTGCAGCCTATTATATATGACTGTTTTTTTAAATGCCTATTTCCAGATTTTGTGTTACATGCACCCACTAGTGTTTGGCAGGTTGATCTTTTATACAGTTGTTTCCTGTCATTTCCATTTAAACCTATGTTACATCTACATTTTTTTTTGTTTTAATGAAAACTCACAAAAAAATCCCCATAACACCTCTATAATCTATTAACTTAAAACAAACACACAAAACTATGTACATCTTGAAATAATGAAGTTTAACCCTCCTGATTGGAACAATTGTCGCAAACTGACAGCTGCATACAGACCTTACCTAACCTAATATTAATGTTCTCCATGCCAATGTGTATGTTACAGCCAGTGCTCCTACTTAAACTGACTGCTGTCTGTTTTGTCTTATATTTATTTCCTTCCCAGATATGAAAAACAGCTTGTATGCTTTCAGAAATTATTAATGTTTAGCCTTAAAAAGTGCTCTGGCTTTTATTGCTGCCACTGTTGTCAGCTTGTCTCTATGGAAACAAAGAATAAAATGTACAGCTGCCCTCAGCTGTAGACTTCTTAACTCCCAGTAGAGATTCATTGTTCGAAGGGAAAACTTTTCATTACATTTAGTGCTCTCTTATTTACTTGTTAATAAATTAAGCTAAGGGCCTTAATCTAGACATTCACTAATTCAAAATTGAGAAAACATATAATCTAGACATATATTATAATCTGTGCACTTTTACACCTCATTCTCACCCTGAACAACCCAGGATTATAGCACATTAATTTAAACATGCCTTTATACAGTCTTTCTTCTCTTTTTACATTGTAATGCATACATTTCTTGAACTTAGAAGAAAAAAAAACACTTGTTTACTTTAGTATCTTTATTACATTCAACAATAACTTTAAATACTTTACTATATAACATCCAATTTATATCATGAAAAGGTTTATACAAATACTGCTAAGAATAAAAATTGTTTTACTTACAGTTATTTATTTCCTCCTTTCTTCCCTTTAGTATCCTTCCAAATATTAATCACTTGAAGTCAGGCATATGCTTTTCAGTCCCCCACAAGTTTAACAAAGTCAACAAATGTCCAATCATTCCACTTTTTCATGTGAAGCCATATTTCACAAATGTGATTGATCCTTTATAATCTCACATGTATTCACTGATTTCAGTGTTGCTGGTCTTTTTCCTTTTCATCTCCATCTCCCAACCCCAAACTCCAGTAAAAGTTCAAGGTACTTCACATTATTCTACTCAACTCCTGCTCTTTTTCTATTTCAAGCATTTTCCTTTGGAACACTGGAAATTATTTCACTGGCAATGTCTCTTTATGAGCTTTATTATCAGTAGAATGGGAAGCATCTCCCCCTTCTGTTTGATGGCTTATGGTTGATGTTTTTTTTTGTTGGACAAACTTTTGTATTTCCTCCTTAATCTTGACTTTGATCCTCCAGGGAAAATATTCTGATGTCAGTTGGTCACAGCATCTTGAATCTCACACCTGCCTCTCAACATTCCCTGATTGCTGGGATAACATTGCTTCTCTTCTGCCTGGTGTATAGTGAATAATCATTTTTCATAAACACTCTACATTCTTCAATTTTTAATACTTTGTCCTTCTGCCACAGTTTTGTCAGGATCAACTCTTTCTGCTAGTATGAGTATTTCTATACTAATACAGGTCTAGGCTGCTTTCCCATAGCCAGGTTTGGAACATACACATGATGTGCCCTTTCAAATAACAGATCCTCCTGTAGAATACCAGTCCAGCTGCTTATCTATGCTTTCATAGAATTAATATAGTCTATTCCTTCCAGTTTCTCTGGCACAGCATAAAATCTCAGTTTTTCCTGCTTGCTCTGTCCTTGAACTGTACCATTTTTGAAACAGCTCTTCTTGAGCAGTCTCATAATAGTGTCAAAAATTATTCACAACATTACCTTCATCTACTACTTCTGTGACTCTATCTCACACGTAAGCTAGTTTTAATTGGCCTGCTAAACATTTTATAATTAATTAGGGACTATAGATTTTGTTTCCTGTGTTCCTGTTTATGAGGTCCATGATAACACTTTCCTTCACCTTGGAAATGATGCTGATGAGGCTAATAGGTCTATAGCTGTCAGAGTCTATATTGGAATCTCCATTGAGGAGGGAAACTACTACAGATACTCTTCAGACCTCCAATACTTATTTAGTAGACAGGTTCTGGTTGAATAGTTTAAGAATTCTGATAGGAAATGCACCCTTTATATTTTGTGGATCCATGGAACTGGCGCTTTTGGTCCTGTAGAGTTTCTTCAGTATCTGTTCAGAGTTGATTACTGGGAGGGATACTTTGTATTGTGAAGTTTAGAGGCAGCCATGGAGATGAAACTGGAACTTGATTTTTCTGCAAGGATGATTAAATCCACTTGGTTTAAGTTGGTGATACCTCTAGAGATCAGTTTTGTACAATGCTGGATATTATTTTTGAAGCAAGTTCATTACATAAATAAAGACCACCTTATGATTACCCTTTGTTGATTAACATTTTTAATCAATAATTAGTTCTGTAGAATTTGATCTTGCTGCTGGGTTCTTTGTTAATCTATTGATGTTAATTTTAACATGCTGAATTCATGCTCTATTCTTTAGGGCTATGAGTTTTTTTCCTTTTATTGTTTGTTTATAGCTGAGTTCTGCCAAAGGTGGTTTGTTTCTAAACAATGTCATTATATTTGTGGTGAATAAGACTATGAGAATGTATGTAAGAGTTGAGACTGGAGCAAAAATATTGGGTATATATATATATATATATATATATATATATATATATATATATATATATATATGGCATTGTTTACTACAGGGTCATTGAGGGGTGAGAGACTATTGAACAGACTCAAGTCATTGCTGAGAACAAGGAAATCAGTCCTGAAAATGTCTATAATGTTAATTAGGTTGGTTGTTGACTTGTAGTGGATGAATAAAACAGTACAACAATCTGATCTGGTCAGTGAGTGTATAACAATAGGAGAGGAACAGGCAGGTTGTGTTGGGAAGGACAAGACTGGGTTGTGTATGCTGATGCCTCTAGTGAGTTGGGAACTATTTGACTGAGGGAGTTTGCATTGATAAAATCAAGGAAGTACTGAGCATGTTTATTTGTAGATGTATTGGCATGACAATCTATGGTTGGGTGGTTAAAGTCCTCTAGAAGATGGTATTTGAATTACTGAAGATATGTTTTTTTAATTTGTGGGTGTCATGGATGGGGTTCTATAGCTGGTCAGGATATAATATGAGGTTTTCTTTACTGATATTAAGAAAGGAAGGAGTTTTATGTCATTGTACTGGATGATTACCCTAGAGGTGATTGTGTTTCAGATAAAGACAGGCACACTACCACCACTAACATCACTGTTGTCTATAGTTGTGGACCTAAATGAGAAGTAGGCAGAAAATCCAGGTAAGGAGGGAATGATGTTACTGCTTTGGAACCCCATTTCAGTAGCAACACAAATATCCATATTTTCAGATATAGGAAGGCCTTGAAGGAGGCCATTTTCTTGTTTAGACTCCTAACATTGACAAATGCTACATTGCTATTTGCCAAATTCAAATTTATATTTACTAAGATGGTAGCCTGAGTAGTCTGACATTGCATCAGATAGGGATTGTGGGGGCAGAGAATATCTCAGCCAGAATGCCCAAGTTCTTGAGAGACAGATGGAGACCATCCCTGGTGAAACAGGTGGGACTGTCTTTCATTTCTCTCCAGACTGTTACACATTGGGCCCCCTGGGAATGATAGTCAGCTGTTAAAGTTTTTTGTTTATATCAATGCATCATTCTCTGTGATAGCAGGATATTGCTCAGGACTAGTTTCTTTCCACCCTCAGATACATACTTAGAGAGCTCTATCATGTCCCTCTGCATATAATCTAAGGGGGTACATTGCTAGTCCTTCAGACCCACATGGGCAATGACTGTGTCATATCTGGGAATAAGGGGAGTTTAGTGCCCTGGTGATATGGAGGATTCTAACACTGGAGAGTTGCCCTTTCTTTGCTTAGCCTTGTGAGTGATACATCAGTGTATTGAACTCCACAGTCACATGTAACAAGTACATTACTATAGAAAATTGACTGCTCTTTCAGCCTGAAGGGCTTGACAGACCATTCTGGTGGCTCCTTTTTGCAGTGTGCCCACCCTACTGGAGGCATAAACATATTTATTTGATCTTGTCCTAAGTACCAAAACCTGCCTGCCTCTCTTCCATTGTCTTACACTCAGTTGTCAAGTCAGATCAGATCCTGTATTATTTCATCCATTGTACAGTTGCGGTACAAGTTGACCAGAACAATAGAAGAAACTGTATGTTGTATGACATGGGTTGTAATGTGTTACTGAGGATCGGCTGTGATGCCTGTATGTGCAGTGTCACACATAGGAGGTCTTTGTGGTTTTGGAAGTGATTTTTGGATCACCTCATTACAGAAAGGATTTATGTTTATCTTGGAGTGTATATGTATGGTGTTAACATGGGTTCTGGCAATCACATTTTGTGAAAGGTTTGCCTTCAGCTGTAATAAGTGTTCATACCTCACATGGTTGTCAACAAGTATATGGCAGTTTATACTCTGCCTCAAATTACCTACTGTTAGAAGGCTGACAACAAATGTGGCCAAGACAGACTGAGGACCTATGGTTGATCAAAAAATGCCAAGTGGCTTACATTATGAGATGTCTAGAAGGGGATGGGTGCAGATTGTTAAGTAAAGGGACAGTGAAGCAGTTCAAATAGCACAAAAACTGTGCAGCATGCTATGATGTAGCAGAATATAGCAGCTGCATGATACAAAAGGAGGCAATGGAAGCAGACCTAAAACAGTGTATCCCTTCATAATATAATATAATGAATAGGATCTATATTATATAAACAAAGCATTAAAATGTCGACTTAGCTTTGATCGACCCCTATTTCTCGAAACTGCACATTGAACCCTCAAATCATCTATTTAATTCCAAGGGAAAGAATTTGGTAGCCCAAACACACACACCGCATTACAACAAACACTATTAAAGTGGGGGGCTTTGCCCCCCCCAATGTGGGGGCTGTGCCCACCACACACCCCTAACTAAATATACTAACTCCGAGATCGCACTACAGTCGGGAAAAGGGCAGATTTAAAAGAACTGCCAACCGATTTCTTTCCCTTGGAAAGAAATCGATGATTTGGCAGTTCAATGTTGTGCAGCTTCAAGAAATAGGGGTCGATCAAAGTTGAGTTGACATTTTAATGCTTCATTTATATAATATAGACCCGATAAATCAGTACATTATGATACCAAAAAATTGGTGAATTGTGTAAATTGGGATTGTCTTGAAAGTAGGTTTATTGAAAATAAAACTGTAAAACACTTCTTCAATCTTGTAGTGGTGTGTAAAAACACATCAACCACATATAAGAGCATGAGAGAAAATTGCATTCAAAGTAGTGATTAATTTGTATTTTTTCACTTTTGTTCTTTTAATAGCATCACCAGCATGCAGTTTGGCATGCACAGGTTCCTGTAGTAAAACATAAAATAATGCATCATGGCATGTTCCTAGCATTTTGCAAGTTATCTCTGTCTAAATAAAAGACAAATGTTCCCAATACCTCTCTTTAAAATTCATATTGTTTTTCCCTACATAAAAGCATTTATGTTTTGTAACTGGCCAAATATACAACATTTATACTATCACAATCCACAAAAAAAGTTAAAAACTCTCCACATAACAGGATGCATGAATTGCTTGATAAAATATTTTTGCAAGCTGTACATCTAGTACACGGAGGAGTACTTCTGCAGAGAGAATATCTGCAAAGCCATTTCAGTTTTTTCAGAAGAAAATGATGGACAAAATGAAAGAAATTAAAGAACATACCAAAAAGGTAAGAGACCTAACCAGAGAGATGAACTGATGGAAGACAGTGAATAGTCTTTGAGGTTAGAACAATGTAGATATAGACCCAACAGCAGTAAAATGGATGTGTGTAGTAAAGCATTTAAATAATTTACTAGGAAAAACATTTAAGAATGAGTAAAAAATGCCTGGTGTACCATGTAAGTTGAACATATACCTTATATTATAGCCCACTAGCACTGCATGCATCAAGTATTATCTATATGATTTTTATTGTTTCACTTTCACTAAGTGAATGCCATGGATAATAGGTGTGGATTAGACACCGCCTCCTTGCCTGCATAACTGTGTACCATGCATGATCCTGCATCTTGAGGTCTTGTGCTGCTGCTGCTGCCTGCTGATCACCATCGCTATTGTCAGTGATGTTAGGAACAACAGTGGGAGCTACACTGTCATCCTGGGGCAGTTATGCAACTGACCAACACTTTATCTTGTTAAGGAGGAAGCCACATGCAGTAAACATCCTGCATTCAGTAACAGAGTCATACTGATGGGCACCCCCATCCATGTCAGGGATAAGATGGTTTTGAAGTGCTCCTCAGCAGCTCCACTAGGGTTGTGGACTGGTGCCATTATTTGGGGTTCAAGTGGGTAGCCTTCTTTGCCTCCAAAATAAAGAAGGGAGGGGACACATAAAAGGAAAAAGGGATTCACTAATAAGCAATACATTTTCTAAAATATAACTATCTTATATAGAGAAAGTTTGCAGATAATAAGATGAACATAGGGTATCCTACCCTGCAATGAGAGATGGTAGAGTGAGCTTGTGTGCCAGATGAGAGACTCATGGGCATTGTGAGGAAGCTGAGCTGACAGTTTAATGATGTACCACCATGAATTATGCACTACTGGTCAACTGATGGACTAGTATTCATTTCTGTTCTGATACTGCTCCTCCCATGGTCCATATGGGTGCCCTAATGACAACATGGGTGCAATGGGTTGCACTGAGCACCTCAGGAAAGTATGCCATTCCACAGAAGGCATCCATGGTTCTTGCTCAGTCATAAGGCAACATTGGCAGATAAATATACTGATCTATGTAAGTCAGGATTATGTCAAGGAACAGCTGAAGTTTCCTCAAGGCAGAATCCTATGAGATACCAAACATGTCCCCAGACTTTCTCTGGAAGATCCCCACGGCAAGTGTAGTGGGGGGTTATACATACCCTTATAATCACAGGTATAGGAAGACCAGGCATCCCTGCCAGTCCTCATTTGTTGGCTGTACATACTCAATAAAGCCCACACTATATTCCAGCTAGCTCACTCTAAATATATCCAAAATTTCTCGATCATCAAATTTAACATGGTTTAATCTTTACCTTTATCTGCACCTTCTCTGCTAGTACTACTGGGCGCTAGCAGCTTTGGCAGAGGTGAGACAAGCAGCTCACAATGAGAAACATCCCAGCTAGCAGCAACAGCAAGCATCTTCGCAGGTTGCAAAGCAGACATAAAAACATCTGCCTTTCATAAGTCTTCTGTTCATAGTGCCAATGTATGTAACAAAGCAAGTATGAATGGCATGGAGGTAGGAAAGCTGCCTTATTTACATAAGATGGTCACAAAATGTTCAGTCAGTCCTCATTTGCATGTAGTTACTGTCTCATTTGCATATGATCTTTTTAACATACTACACTTGATATACTTAAGCACAGCTTCCATCTATGGATAGTATCTCAGATGTGATTAGGCACAACTGGTGCAAAATCCTGTTACACTTAAGTGCAATGAATGAGAATACCTCCCTTAGTGTTTGAATATAAATAATGTCTTTCATGGACTCATAATAGTAAGCACACTAAGAACATGGAAGGTGTTATTTATGGAAAAGGAAATAATATATATGCGATAAAAATATTTCTAGTGCTACTGATCTGTATGTGAAGCAAACATATTTCTGTCAGCCATAGGAACTAATATGGCAAAAAATAAGAATGAAATAAAACTATTTTTCTAGATTAATAACATGGAGAGAGTACAGTGGCAGAAGCTATTCTTGTCAAAGGAAAAGGGGGACTGAGAGTTATGAATCTTGAGACATATTTTAAAGCCAAAAAACGTAGGTTGCTATATGTGACATACGTCAATAACTATAGACACAAATGGGAAGTAATGATTTTGACCAGAGAGCTGGAGATCAAAGTGAAAAATAAATGGCTGTGTTGAAAGACTTAGAGAAAAATAAAATTAGAGACAGGGGCCCAGAGAAGTAAATATTGTGGGAAGAAATATCCAGGGAATTGTTATGGCTAGGCTTGCATAGGCCTTAGAGCCGATAGCCTAGTATCAACCTATGAACCTATGATTAAATTGATCAGTCACAGCATGAAGTTATGGGAAAGAGTAGTGGAATCTAGGTTAAGAAGGAACGTGATGATTAGTGATCAGCACTATGGTTTCATGGCAGGAAAGAGCACTACAGATGCGATGTTTGCTCTGAGAGTGTTGATGGAGAAGTACAGAGAAGGTCAGAAGGAGTTGTATTGTGTTTTTATAGACTTAGAGAAAGCATATGACAGGGTGCCTAGAGAGGAGTTGTGGTATTGTATGAGGAAGTCGGGAGTATCAGAGAAGTATGTAAGAGTGGTACAGGATATGTACAAGGGTAATGTGACAGCAGTGAGGTCTACAGTGGGAGTGACGGATGCGTTTAAGGTGTAGGTGGGATTACATCAAGGCTCAGCTCTGAGCCCTTTCTTATTTGCAATGGTGATGGACAGGTTGACAGACGAGATCAGCCAGGAGTCCCCATGGACTATGATGTTTGCAGATGACATTGTGATCTGTAGTGAGAGTAGGGAACAGGTGGAGGAGACCCTGGAGAGATGGAGATATGCTCTAGAGATAAGAAGAATGAAGGTCAGCAGGACTAAGACAGAATATATGTGTGTGAATGAGAGGGAGGATAGAGGAATGGTGATGATGCAAGGGAGTAGAGGTGGAGAAGGTGGATGAGTTTAAATACTTGGGATCAATAGTTCAGAGTAATGGTGAGTGTGGAAGAGAGGTGAAGAAGAGAGTACAGGCAGAATGGAGTGGGTGGAGAAGAGTGTCAGGAGTGATTTGTGACAGACGAGTACCAGTAAGAGTGAAAGGCAAGGTCTACAAGAGGGTAGTGAGACCGGCTATGTTATATGGGTTGGAGACAGTGGCATTAACAAAAAGGCAGGAGTTAGGGCTGGATGTGGCAGAGTTAAAGATGTTAAGATTTGCACTGGGTGTGATGAGGGTGGCAGGATTAGGAATAAGTATATTAGAGGGTCAGCTCAGATTGGAAGGTTTGGAGACAAAGCCAGAGAGGCAAGATTACGTTAGTTTGGACATGTGCTGAGGAGGAATGCAGAGTATATTGGAAAAAAGATGCTAAGGATGAAGCTGCCGGGTAACAGGAAAAGAGGAAGGCCTAAGATAAGGTTTATGGATGTGGTGAGAGAGGACATGAAGGTGGTTGGTGTGACAGAGCAAGATGCAGAGGACAGGAAGAAATGGAAACAGATGATCTGTTGTGGCAACCCCTAATGGGAACAGCCGAAAGAAGATGATGATATGCCCAAAAATGTATAAGGAAGTCTCTTAGACAAATGCTATCATCAAGAGATGGAAAAGCTTGGAGAAACAAATGATGCAAGCAGGCCAATATCTATTTTAAATAAAAAAAAAATGGAAAAGGCATCTGAAATAAGGAAAAGAAAAGATAAGAAAAATAGGTACAGGAAGCAGTTAAAGGGAGGTGAGAAAAAATGTGGGAGGAAGCCAAAGTAGAATTTGACTTACAAGACAGAGACCATTTAAATTACTTGGGACTGATGCTGAAATTAAGAGAACTTTTAAGAATTAATAAACTCAAATGCAATAAAATAGATATTGTGGATTTTATAGCAGAGGCAGGGTCAGATATATCAACAAGGAGCAAAGTTGTATGTAGAACACACAGGATTACTCTGGAACTGAAAATCATTTCAGTACAAAGCTGAGGCGAGACTGGAGTGGAAGACTGGGAAGACACATAAATGAAAAGGCATGGGGACTCAGATGTTCATCCCCAGTTTTACTACAAGATCCAGAACATTCAGAATATTTGTTTGGAAGTGTTTACCAAACAATTTGAAGGACAGGCTAGCTACCAGACATGTCTCCAACAATTGGGTCAAGAATTGTCGTCCTTAGAGAAACAACTAAAAGAGAGGAAGTTACACAAATTTAATAGGGATCAGGTGGATTATGAAAGGGGTAGGCCTTTTGGACCACAAAAGAATGTGAAATTTACCACCACGGGATCTAAACCGAATAAAAGAAAGCAACCTAGGTCCATATTAAGGAAATCAACCTCCACTTTTGGGGGGACCTCAGGGAAGGAATCTTCCTCCATGACTGACTCTGAGGCATCGCATAGCTTAGCCTCACCCACACGCAAATGTAGCAATATGAACATCCCTTTAGGGTCAGGAAACACAGGGCAGGGCATAAACATAATAGACATACCCAATGTGGAGACCCTATTACAAATGATGAGCAGCAAATAAATGATTGTAATGTGCTTAACATTTCTTCATGTGTTTTAACAACTACACAGATTGACCTATTGAATAAAGGCCTCAACTTTGTTCCTGCATTCTTTGTAGCTGTGGATGATTTTGTCTCGGATGTTTATTCATTTTGCCGTGCATTAAACTTGAAATTATTTTTTGATAAAGAGGTTAATGTTTCAGTTGATCAACCTTTATACTTTCAGAAATCCAGTTTTATGCTGCCAATACAGTCCACTGTACAACTATTTTTAAATCAAGTCGCTAAGGATTTACATGTACATCACAGTGGCACACAGCCGAAGCCCCATAACCTCTCCAATCATCAACAATTAGCTTTACATGAACTTAGATCCAACATGAACATTGTTATTCTACCCGCTGACAAAGGGGGAGCAACTGTGGTGATGGACTGGGAGAAATATGACAGTGAGGCTCAGAGGCAACTTAATAATTGACTATATTACATGCCCATGCCATTGGATCCCACTAGAGTATTTAAACATGAGATTGATTCTTTTATCAAATTGGCTGTCGAGGAAGGTATTATATCCCAAACTACCTCCAAACACCTTATGGTATCATATCCTAAGAGACAATACCTATACCTACTACCGAAGATACATAAATCTCTATTGAATCCTCCAGGGAGACCTATCATTTCTGGCAGAGGCTCTTTAACAGAGATGTTGTCTGTGTTCCTGACTGAGTATCTATGCCCATTACTCAAACATGTAAGAGCCCGTATCCAGGATACGACTGAATTTTTACGAATTATAGCTGATACCCAAATAGAACCAGGTTGGTTCTTATGTACATTGGATGTATTGGCTCTCCATACCAATATCCCTCATTGGGCAAGGATTCTTGCAATTCAATATTGCTTGGAGATTTCGGAAAAGAAAAGATAAGGAAAAGAGGTACAGGAAGCAGTTAAAGGGAGGTGAGAAAAAATGTGGGAGGAAGCCAAAGTAGAATTTGACTTACAAGAGACAGACCATTTAAATTACTTGGGACTGGTGCCGAAATTAAGAGAACTTTTAAGAATTAATAAACTCAAATGCAATAAAACAGATATTGTGGATTTTATAACAGAGGCAGAGTCAGATATATCAACAAGGAGCAAAGTTGTATGTAGAACACACAGGGTTACTCTGGAACTGAAAATCATTTCAGTACAAAGCTGAGGCGAGACTGGAGTGGAAGACTGGGAAGACACATAAATGAAAAGGCATGGGGACTCAGATGTTCATCCCCAGTTTTACTACAAGATCCAGAACATTCAGAATATTTGCTTGGAAGTATTTACCCAGGTATTTTTTATATACCAGCTAAACTTGAAAACAAAATAGTCAGCATTTATAAGTGGTTAGATGAGCAATATGGGATGTTGAGATAGTTATGGTTTAAAAAGCTTTAGTTTTATAAAAAGCATTGTAATGCAGGATCAAGTAAACTCAAGAAGAGAATTCAATTTTATGAACACTGGTTTTCAGGAGTAATTACATTAGAATTGTTAAGAAGACAAACTCAGAAAGATAGTAACAGAAACCAGTGTACTGAATATTAGTGTATGAGGCCTGCACAGTGTGTAATAAGACAAATGTATTTGAAATAATAAATATTGCTTATCAAAATAAACAAATAAAGATATAAATAACAATAAAAATAAAATAATGTCCTTATTCCCTTTGAAAACATCAGACATCTTACTTGCATTCCTACTGTTTGTTAAGGGAATATGCGGTGTGCTATTAGTTTGTGATCTTAGTAATGCTAATAATGTGCACAGGAGCCGTGGTGTAATGGTTAAAGTCTTAAGCTCATAGATACAAGGTGCAGGTTTTGATTCTGAGCTTAGGTTATTGGCTAGGCTTGTAATAGTTAATAAACTGATAGCCTAGTATTTCCCTATGAACATCACTTCCTATGAGTGACAGTATTACTAATATTAGAAAAAAATAGGGCCCATTCTAATTGTCCATAATTACAGCACAGTGCTGTGTGCCAAATGTATTTCATCTGGTCAGTAACTATACATTGCAAAGTCCAGAGTGACTCTATCCAGTCCCTCTTCACAAATGGCACCATTTGTTGTAAGATGCATGTCTCTGCTCCTTTGCACATGTAGCACATTTTTAAAACATAATCTGGATGTATACAAGAACATTCAAAGTACACACTACTTAAATGTGCTTACAGGTTTGTAGGTAAGTACTAGACTAGCTGCCCCTGTGAGCTATTTTAAGCCTAGGCAATTCGCCTTTTTGTTCTTGAAATAATCTATCCCATTTGATGATAGATTGGCCTTACCCATACCATGGCTGATAATGATATATAATCCCTAATGAAAATAACAGGGGTCATACCATTGATGATCTGATTCATTAATGTCTTCATAGACAGAAAAAAATGTTAGTGTCTTACTATATAATAACACTTAGGAAGTTAATCACTTTCTTAGAAATGGACATTTTGAAATTCAAATAGTCAGTAGAGGTAGTTAACAAATGAACAAAGTTCTCTTAAAGACTTGTCATTGCCTCCTCACAAGAAAAGTATTGTCCTGAAGACATTGTAGAAGAACACAGCAGCATTGAAATCACTTTTATTATTAACAGAATTATTCTTCAGCTGATAACACACAATGTTTGCATATGTATGAGCACAGGATGTACCGGTCACATCAGCAATGGACTGTAAATACAATCAACTTTCACAGTGAAGGACGTTAGTTCCAAGGACTAATTTAAATAAAGAGCAGATCAAATTAATCTACGTGTCCCATCACAAGTAAATAAAAAGACAGCTTCCACACCTACACCATTTAGTATCACAGTAAATAATGAACAAACATCTAGAGCAATAAAACTAATAGCTCTAATAGATGCATCTTATATTGATCTGCTAGAGGACAGCAGACCTGTTGAAATAAATGGGGAAAAGCCATGTGTCTCACTCAAGGGGATCAGCAATTAGAATGCTGATGTCAAGGTCAATGCGTTTGGATGCATTATCTGTGTCTATGCCATGAAAACAGACATTTTGTTGGTAAGCTCAAATGACACCTTTTAGGCAGCTCGAAAAGAATGGGGTCAGGATCATTGCTGCTTTTGTCATTTTGATGCTATCATGATCAGATTGCCTTCCCCTTCATATCACTGCTGCTTTTTTTAAATCCTTCTTCTTCAGGAAAGAGGCTTGAAAAGTCTGGAAGTTTACCACAGAGGCTTAAGGCTATAACCTGTCAATGGGCTTCATTCTGTACTTCTTGAATTGATTCTGTCAGTCTCCACTTGCGCACTTTTTGATTCTGAGCAAGTCATGTAACCAGGCAGTCCTCCTGACTTTTGCATGAAAGGAGACACTTCAGGTAAGTAGGCTTTACTTGGCTAAATATAAAAATAAACAGGGTTGTCTTGCCAAGAAAGGATTGGCCTGCCTATGGCACAGAGCTGTTTGTCCATGCTGTGAGTCTTCTCAGTTTCTTATAGGCCCATGCCTGTATATGTTTTATACATTCTTTCAGTCAGGAATTAGTTGGATCTGAAATTATGTTTTTTCTAGGTGTCTGGACACTGGGTACCAGTAAAACTTCAGAGAATGCCACTTTGTAGCCTACCTCCTGGCAAGCATTTGCTACCTCCACAGGGGGTGCTCTGTTTTAATATTTTCTATTGAATTCATATATAACTAATCCTACATGAAGACTTGTCCCAAGAAAATAACTGCTGCCAAATTCATAGACTAAAGCTAAGTGCATAAAATGCATTATCATCTCCTTTGGAAAGTCAAATCCCCCAAGGAACTATCACATTAATAATACACCCCTAAGAGTTTACCCAGTAGTTTAGGAATTGGGAACTTATGTGGACAGTGATTTAACTTTTGACTATCATGTGTCCACTATGGCAAGAAAGTACTTCTATACTGCTCATTTCATAAGCAAAGTGGTTGCATATAGATCTAGAGATAACATTGTACGACTTTACTCAGTTCTCATTAGGCCAGTCATTGAATATAACAAACTTTTTGTCATGTTTCTGTCCAGGCACATTCAGACATGGGAATCCTCACATAAATACTTTGAAAAGAAGAATATGAAACCTAAATAATATGTCCTATATGGACTGCCTCAAAGCCCTATTGCTGTATTTGGTCTGTTACAAACTGGTAAGAGGTGACTTGTGTCTAGCAAGCAAGACATCTTTTGACTCATTACTAATGGACTTACTTCACATCCGCAAGTGAAATGGTGTCAGAAATACTCAAACCAGGAACCAAAACCTCTTCTGCATCATCAACAGAATGGTTTGGAGGGATGGGTATATCTTGCAGAGGATACCACTACTCAGGAACAGACTTCCTATCCATGTAAAACACAGGTCATTGATGACCACATTCAGGTGTAACTTGGATCATTGGATGGGAAATAGGAAATTTACCCCAAGGCTTCCCCCGTACCACTAATGGATAGAGGCAGCTCCTAAATACTTTATACTAATGCAGGGGTTCCCTTCAAATAGCTATGATCTAGTAATTATGACTACAGTATAAATAAATATAAATCTTGGAAAGGGTTAGATGAATCTAAACTCCAATGGGCTAGGTTAATTTTAATCAACAAATGGAATAATTGGACAGGCTTAAAATGGTTACTCTAGTGTCGCATGTCTTATGTATTTAAATGAGACACTGAGGCACATGATGGGTTCAACACAAATGTTCTTTACGATTACCACTCACTCATAGCCTTTAGATGTTTTAGATGTTTGCATTCTCACAATTTCTCCTTGTAGTAATGGTCTAAGGGATTTACTGGTCTTATTGCAGTACAACTTTTGTGACTGACGTTTTCTCGAAAGTTGATCCTTGACCACTCTGTTGTTATTTCTGTTTGGTACTAACAATTGTTTACTGTTTGGAAGAGTCGTTCTGGTCTGTCTGGACATTAATCTCTGAGCAGGTGAACCAAGCAAGTTGTCTTGAGGAATGTTTCTGAATTTGAGCAAGTTAAGGAAAACATTGGCACCATCACTCTTGGATTTCTCCAACAAATGTTTTTCACTCTGAACTGCATGTTCAGCTAATCCATTGGATTGTGGATACTCAGGACTACTGGTAATATCAACAAAGTCTAAACACTCAGCAAATTTCTTAAACTGATGATTTGTAAACTGAGAATCATTGTCAGACATGTGCAGACTACCATGGACAGAAAAATGTGTCTTCAGTTTTGTAATGACAATCTGAATAAGAGTCTACTAACACTAAGTAATGCTGATCATTCCATTTGAAACTATCTGTAGCAACCGTTGACCATGGTAATTCTTGAATTTGGTGTAGCTGAAGTAGTTCTTTTTGTTGATGTGATTTGGTGCTGTTGCAAATTGAACATGCTAGAGTTTCCTTCTCTATGTCTTTGGACATAGAAGGTCAAAATACAGTGCCTCTTGCCCTTATTTTGGATAAATCAGTACTTGGGTGACCATGATGAAAAATGTTGGTATATTCCTGTAGTAATGCTCTAGGAATTACCACTTTTGGATCTTTCATGATGATTCCGTCTTCCATCATGAGTTCATCTCTGTAAGGAAAATACTGCTGAATGTGAAGTGGTAAACTGGTATGTCGTACTGGCCAACCTTGAATGATAATGTTTTCAGCTTTTGGAGAATTGGGTCTGAAGCTGTGTGATTTCTTAGTTCATTAAGACATGATGACAAAACATTTCTGACTTCCATGACTTCAAAGTCTGCTGTTTCATTTTCATGCTGCTCTGTCATTTGTCTGGGTGCGTGTGACAAAGCTTAAGCAAGGTACAAGTGTTTGCCCTTTTTGTAAACAATGTTGGAATTGTACTTTTGCAGTTTAACATCATGCATTGCAATTGTGCTGGAACTGTGTGCATTGGCGTTTTCAAAATTGTCACTAGTGGTTGGTGATCAGTCCCTATTTGGATAGGTCTCCCATAAATATAATCATTGAACTTCAAACATGCGAACACTGCTGCCAAAAGTTCTTTCTCTCTTTGTGTATAAAGCATCTCTTTTTAGGTTACAGTTCTTGATGCATAGGCTACTGGTATGCCTTCTTGAAGGCATGCTGCAACAAGGCTGTACTTTGAAGCATCACAAAAAGAGTTGCGGGTTTGTGAACATCATAATATCTCAATGTGGGTGGATTGGCAATTTTCAAATGCTCTTTGGTGTTGCTCCAATCAGGACCAGGTTACATTTTTGCATGTCAGCTCGCATAATCGGGCAGAAAGCTTACTCAGGTCTGGGGTGAACTTTCCTAAATAGCTGACCATACCTAGAAAATGTTGTAAAGATGTGACGTTCTCTGGAACTGGCATTTCAAGAACTGCTGCTTGCTTAGACAGATCTGGTTGCAAGCCAGAACTGGTAAACAAATGTCCCACTTTAAGCAACTTCTTTCAGTTTGAATTTACATTTCTGATGATTCAGTTTAATATTACTTCATGTGCATGGTCTAGAACGTTTCTGAGGTTTCTATCATGTTCGTCTTCACCACTGCCTCCACCAATAATGTCTACTATAATAGCACATGGATAACCAGAAAAAATAATTGTTCCATGACAAGTTGAAAGAATTCACTGGCAGTATTGATTCCAAATGGCATTCTTAAAAATCTGTAATTTACCAAATGGTGTACTGAATGTAGTTAAGAATGAAGATTTGCGAGCCAATGAAATTTGCCAAAAAAAGCTTTTTACATTTAAGACTGAGAAAACAGTGGAATTTGGCATGACAGCAGCAACTTCTTCTACTGTACACATCTGATGATGAGGACACAAGTGCTTTGTTTATGTCTCTTGGATCAATACATATTCAAATATCATCTAAGAGTTTCTTATGAGCTGCGACCATGGAGGATACCCATTCAGTTGGTTCTTCTAATGGAGTATGGACAGCTAAAACCATTTTGTCTAGTTCTGCTTTTACTTTGCTCTGCATTGTTACTGGAATCTTCTGTGCTGATCTGACAACTGGACTTACTCCATGGTTCAACTTCATGGAATATGTGACTGGAAGTTTACCAAGCTTGTATTTGAAAATATCAGCATATTCACTAGAAATATTCTGTGTAAAACTATTGTTGTTATTCAGACTTGTATGGTGAACCTCTTTATTAAATTAAATCAGTACCATTCTCAGACTGTCTTTGAGGCCTAACGATGATTGTATGTGTCTTTTGACTCTGTAAAACTACAAGTCATAGCTGCTTCCAGCAGAATGGCATAAAATAACTAGTGCGCCATCAGTTTGAATCTCTTCACCACCCTAAGCAACTAGTTTGGCACACTTTGCTGAATCAAGTTTCTGACCAGCTTGTACTTTAGCAAACATTTGTGCTGATATAACATTACACTTGGATCCAGGGTCTACTTTAAGCTCTACAAATTTCCCATTAATTTGTACAGTACAAAATAGATCACTTTTTGCTGATAACTGATAGTCTACTTTATTAACTGTTTCATCGATCACAGAGATACCATCAACACAGAAAGTTTGCTCACAGCTCTTGGAGTTCACTACAGTCTCTATCTGATCTACTGGCTTCTTCGGACCTCTTTTTTAATATATGTCTGCGGCACTTTAGACTTGCAAAACCTTTTGAAATGATTCCACTTTTTACATTTGTGACATTATTGACCAAAAGCTAAACACTTTTCCCGTTTAGGTTCATGACTGCCTCCACAATTGCGACAGTTAACAGTGAGGTTAGGTTTGGGTGCTGCTTTTCAGTTTATATTTCTTTTTCGTCTTAACTTTCTGTTGCTCACTATTAACATTCGCACTAGCAGATACTGCAAACATATTTTTCTCATTCGTGAACATATTCATATGCTTTTCTGTAATCTAATGTATTTGACAAATCTCAATGGGTTTGCTTAATGTTAATTCACTTTCTCGATGCAAAATCTTTATCACTACATCATTATTAACACCATATACAAGACGGTCTTTTATCAACTCATCTCTTAGATCACCAAATCTGCATGTTTTTGCTTTATTTCTTAAGTCGGTAATGTATGTTGCAACAGCTTCACCAGGCTTTTGATTTCTTGTGTAAAATTTGTGCCTTTGCATTGTAATATTCATTTGAGGGTTACACATTTCTTTAAATGTATATTTTATGCACTCTGGGTCTTCCCACATTTCAGCCTGTATCACAATATGGTGGTTCTTCCCCTCCCCTGTATACACAGCATGTGCATACACAAATGAACGTTCTTGCTCAATAGCCCCTGAGTCAGTTAAATTGAGAAGTATAAATGTTCTTGTATGTGCATCTTTATCAGAAAATACAGCCTGTATGAAAATATCACAGTCTTGCTCAAACACTCGCCAATTCTCAGCTATATTGTTATCAAATACCAACAGTTCTGGTCTGCAAAATCTCTTTGCCATAACAACAAAGTTTTTTTAAACATAAGCATAGACCTGCCTGGTACTTGTAATTATGCCCAAATGCACAACAATCTAGCTGAAAATGCTTTATTTTAACACTGCAAATACCTTGAACACTCTGGACACTGAAAAAATTGTAATTATTGCAAAGAAGTTGTACATTTTGAAAAAATGTGGACATTATAGCCTTTTCCAACATTTTAAACACTTCATAGATTATTTCAAACACTTTAGTGATTATGTCGCTATTTCAGACATTTTGAATAACTCAGTAATTATTTTGAAAACTTCAAATGCTATGACTGAAAATCATTTAAAATGAATTTAAATATCTGCAAATAACTGCTGACCTATTTGCGAGTTCACTCCTGTATATTACTCTACTTCTAACTGTGTGCCTCATGGTTTGCAAGCTGCTTCAGCTTTGGATCCCATTCTGACACCATGTTGGATTTCTCATGTATTTAGATGAGATGCTGAAGCACGAGATGGTTTCAAGTAATTTATTGTACATAAACACATCAGGACCTGTAACTGGAACATATACTTCGAATTTCATATGGTTACTGACTGACTCATTACTTCTAATGCACTCACATATGCATTTCCATTCAAGCTAGCACTTATACTGAATGACTATACAAAATGGTGGCGATCTTACACGTGCTCAGTAACTTACATGCACGTGTTATCTAGTTACAGTGGTTGACTAGGTACAATGTACACACTGATCTACACCTAGTACTAACCTATAAACCTGTGAACTTAATAGTCAAAAACACACATGCTGGACAGGGGAAACAGGTGCTGAATTTGAGGGAACATGGGTGAAATTCTTGGCTAGGCTTATAAGGGCCTCCGGGCCAATAGCCTAGTATCATCCTATGAACCTATGTCCATTGTAAACTGAGAATTACTTACAGGTACAAGACATATAGCTGTAGTAATTAAAAACAAAGGTATAACCACCATTTTCTGCCCACTGCTAAAAAGAGAACAACAAAATGGAACAACTAACAGTGTTTCACCACCATTGTCTGTAGCCAGAAGATGACTTTATAATACATGCACATGCATGGGACATATGCTTGACAACACTTGAACAGTATATTATGTTAAATGCTATCTTCCAATCCTCCCAAAGTCACATTAAGAAATCATAACAAAGCAAGCTACAAAAAGTTTAAAAAGTTACTTGAAACTTGCCACCAGGACATCAAGAGCCCACTAGCATTTTCACCTAAACAGTAAAATGCATAACCACTCCTTAGTCTTTAAAAATTGCACACACACACACACACACACACACACACACACACACACACACACACACACACACACACACACACACACACACACACACACACACACACACACACACACACACACACACACACACACACACACACACACACACACACACACACATGCAGAAAACTGGATTTACCATAATACACTGTGCAGGTATCAGCACTTACATGTCTCATGCATGTGCAGTGTATTATGAAGCTATCAGGAGGGAGAAGTTCTGAGATAAAATACCTTTATTTAAAAAATACCTTGATAACTAGGTGCAATTTTGGCAGCCATAAAAGGAAAGTGAAGTCAGACTGCTAGAAAGAGTCTAGAGAAACTTGTGTTCTAAATGAAAATTCTGCAACACAATTTCACCATCACTTACATACCATGAAGTGTATTATAACTCAGGTATCAAAGGTGCAAGTGAAAGGGAGTTAGCAGAAGGGATGAAGAAAGGGAAAAAGGGTTTTATATATAAAGAAGAAAGGAGGTTGGATAGATATGTCTGTATTTCTAATTTACCATCATGCCATCTGTTAGTAAAGCTCACATTGCCCATAGCCATTGACTGATTAGTGCTAAACTATCCCTCAAATATAGAGCATTTTACCTCATTACAGTTATTCACACTGCCAGCTTATTCTCTCAGTCTGAAATAAACAAGCTCATACCAGCTTAGAGGGGGCAAGCACTTTACTAGCCATCACTTAAGTCCGAGAATTATACCTGCCAAACACCCTTTACTTCATAGGTTCATAGGTTCATAGGTAGGTACTAGGCTATTGGCCCTGGGGCCTATACAAGCCCAGCCAAAAAGGTACCCTGGCTTTTGCCACCCAAGAAAATTATTTTCCTGTGCCACTGTTGAGCAGAGCCACAGAGGTGATCCCCGGGGTGAATTTCCTATTTCCCATCCAATCATCAAGATTTTTCTTGAAGAGTGCTAATGAGGAGCTTTGTTTGATATAGATAGGTAGTTTATTCCAGAGTATGGGAAGTCTCTGGGACAGGAATCTATCCCTCTGGCATGTTCTGTTTATTGTAGTGACAAGGTTTAGGTCCCTAGAATGTGTAGCTCGGAGGGATTGGGATTTTTTTAAGTAAAGCATGTCCAACAGCTCTGGGTTTGACATAGATTTGTATGTTAGGCAGAGATCACCTCTGAGTAGGCGATATGCGATGGAGTAAAGCTGGAGTTTTTTGAGACGGTCTGCGTAGGGCATCTGTTTGAGGCCGGTAATCCTCTTTGTGAGGTATTTCTGCGGCCTTTCCAGTTGTTGTAGATGTCTTGTGAGGTATATACCAAAAGGGGCGCTGTACTCTATAATGGGTTTAATGAGTGATGAGTAGAGGGGAACAATGACCTCTTTTTTTCTGGATGAGAAACCTTTTGTGATGAGGTGTGCCATGTAGAAGGATTTCCTGACTACTGTGGTGATGTGATTATCAAAGGAGAGACTACTGTCCACCAGTGGCCCAAGGTCTCTTATCACGCTTTCGGTGTTAAGCATACTACCACCTATGTTGTAGTTCATGGGTACAGAGTTTTTACCAAAGGGGATGACAATGCACTTTTTGGCATTGAGCTTGAAGCCATGGCTTTGACACCAGGCATCTGTCTCAATGAGGCCCTTTTGTAGAATGTCCACATCGTTAGGAGTTTCAATTATGGATCCTAGTTTGCAGTCATCTGCGAACTTCATTAGCCAAAGACCTTCTGTGTTAGCCTGTACTTCAGAGAAGTAGATACCAAACAGGAAAGGCCCCGGGACTGAACCCTGTGGTACTCCACTTGTCACTGGCCTGATGTCGGATTTGGAGTCTGCTACTTTCACAGTGTGGGTTCTGTCAGTGAGCCAGTTGGCAACCCATCTTGTGACCTAAGGATTTATAACTAGTTTAGTGAGTTTATCTATAGTTCCAGAGTGGGGGATGGTGTCGAAAGCCTTGGCAAGATCTAGATAGGCTGTGTGAACCACTTTAGCCTTGTCTACAGCTTTGGTGACTGCTTCAAAGAAGTCTATCAGGTTTAGAATACATGATCTGCCTTTTACAAACCCGAACTGGGTGGGGTCCAGAGTCTGGAGATTACCAATGTCTTTGTTTATAAGTTCCATGATGATATGTTCCATGGCCTTGCAGACCAGGCTCATCAGGCTAATGGGGCGATAGTTCCTGTGGTCTGTGGTGGCTCCCCCCCTTGTGGAGTGGGATAACCATTGCTGTGTGCTATTCAGCAGGCACAAAGCCTGAGGTGAGGCTATGATTGAACATGGTACTTAGGTGGGGTGCCAGTTCGTTCTGTAGTTCGTGTAGAACGCAGCCTGGGATGTTGTCTGGTCCCATAGATGCTGTGTTCTTGGCTTTGGAGAGTGTGGTTTTTACCTGTGCAGCCGTGATTACAGGAACTTTGCATTCTTCCAGTAAAGAGATGGGCTCTTTAGGGGGTGAGAGGGGGGTAAAGTTAGCACTGAACCTATCTGCCAGGATGTTGGCAATATCGGTTGGTCTGTATATTTAGTTCCATTGTGCTGTAACTCAGAGCAGATCTGAGTGTTGCCACTGAGATTCTTGACATAGCTATAGAATTCTTTGTGTTTGTCTTTAGAATCAGTGATGATTTTATTTCGTAACTAGCTTTGGAGAATTTTATCAGGGATTGAAGCTTCTTACTGAGGCTGACCAGGGAGCTCCTCCACTCATGGGATTTTACTCTCTTTTGCAACAGTTTCTTCCTTCTTTTGTACAGTTTGTTTATGGCAGGGGACCAACAGATTGGCTTCCTTTTTTTGTAGGATAGCATCTTGGTTCTGTTTGGGATAGCATGATCCATGCACTCATGTAAGTGCTTATAAAGTGCAATTGTGTAGGATTCAGTAGTCGTAACTGTATTGTCCATCGGCATGGGTGTCATGAAGTTCACCACTTCTGTCTTAAGAAGCATGAAGTTGGCTTAGGAGAAACTTTTTACCATGCTTTCCTTAATGGGGGGGTGGGGGCAGGATGTGGATATCTAGGGTAATTAGCTTATGGTTGGATCGGACCAATGAGGCGTTGACTTCAGGTGTGGAACACCGGTCACTCATGTTGGTAATGACTAGATCTAGGATATTGTTGCCCCTGGTGGGGGTGTGGATAAGTTGATCCAGGGCATTGGAGTTCAGAAAGCGTTGAGTGAAGGAGTTGGTACATGAGTTGTTTTCCCAGTTAATGGTGGGGTAGTTGAAATCGCCCATTATTAGGGGGTTTGGTTGAACCCTAATATTTTCCAGTACATCAAGAAAAGAGGAGTGGGAATCCTGAGGCATGGTGGGGGATCTGTAGCAAGCTACAATTTGGATTGCAGTTTTGCCCAGAGTTAGTGCACTTGGATAACCTTGGCTGCATTATGCTGAGCAACTAGCCTGGAGGTGTGGATATCCTTAATGAATATGGACACACCTCCACCTTTGGTGTTCTGGTCCAGGTTACATGGCCAAAAAGTGTGGTATGAGTTATAGTCTGGTAGTGCAGGGGTGCTCTCTGGAGCCTTGAACCAGGTCTCAGTCACTGCACAGATATCGATGTTCTCCATTTTAAGGAGTGCCTCGAGTGAGTGCATTTTGAGATTTAGACTTCTAGCATTGAGTAGCATCACCCTCAGTTTTTGCTTGCCTGTTCCTGTTATGGTGGTGAATTTGTCATTTGAACCTTGCCTAAAAAAGGCACTATATGGGCGGCAATAACCTTAGCCAGTATCTGGAGTCCAAGGGGTGACAGGTGCAGGCCATCTCTGGCAAAGCATCGTGGTCTGTCGACAATGTCATCCCAGGCAGACAGATACTGGATCTCTTTAGAATGGCACCAGAAGCTTAGCCAATTGTTGAAGTCAATCATTTTGTCCTTGTACTGCGGCATCATTCTGGGTGATGGCAGAATGCTACTCAGCTACTTCTGAGACGACTGCAGACTTTGTCTTCATATCAGACCAGTGGATCACCACATGAGGTAGAATCACCAGCACTGAAGTACATCCTGTTGCCACTTGGCCCTCTTTGAGTGGGTTCTAAATGGAAATTTTGTAACACAGTTTCACTATCAATTACATATCATGAAGTATGTTATAACTCAGGCAACAAAGGTGCAAGGTGAAAGGGAGTTAGCAGAAGGGACAAAGAAAGGGAAGAAGGGTTTTACATGTAAAGCAGAAAGGAGTTTGGATGGATCTGGCCAAACTATGTACAGATGGTCCAGAGGTTACAGGACACTAGGAGAAAAGCAATGGTTCTGAATGAATAGTCTGCTTTAGTGTTCACATAGAAAAGGTACTGTGTTGGGAGGGACGGATGTAGGATAGAGTGGGGTGAGCAGTAGGCAGACACTAGGATAAAGAGGGAGTAGGTGAAGATAAAATGCTGCCAATAGGGAGGCTAAAGCACAAGGACCACATGGATTACATACTTGCCAGAGCCTGTATTGCTAGCATGTCCTATGACAGAAATCATGAGCAGAACACTGGTTAGAGGAGAAATGCATGAGAATTGGAGGATGGCATATGTGATACCTTTGTACAAGAGGATGGTCATCTGAGGGGAGTGCTAGAAAACAGGGTTTATCTGGACTTCACCAAGGTCATTGACTGTAAACCATACACACAGCTAATTGGAAAACTTGAGAGACTGGGGGTTGGGGAAAGACAGAAGAAATAGACTGATTCATGACTGAAGGGAAGGACAGAGGGTTGTGATAAGAGGGGCAATGTGATCAGAAGGACAATATCAGGAATAAGGAGATTAACTAGAAGAGTGCATCAGTGGTCAAGCCTATGTCCAGTCCTCTCCAGTATTTTCTTTCAGACATATCAGGGAACTAAGAACAGGATTAATCTCTGCTGATGAGAAAGTGGTGGGTGCAGCAGTGGATGATGAGTAAAATCTAATCAAAGATTTGGAAAGGCTGACAAAGCGGGCAGAATGAATGCTAGCATTTACAGTTAAGTGCAGGCAAATGCAAAGTATTGCATTTGGGTCACAATAACCCTTATGTGAAGTATCAGCTATGGGAGTGCAACTGACAGTAACAGAACAGAAAAAGGAGCTGGGTGCATTACTGAAATCTGATTGGACTACCAGGAGCAGTGTGAGAGGACAGTGGCAGCAGCAAACATAATGCTAGGCTGTGTTGTTGGGGGGGTATAGACCAAAGAAACAGAGACCTTTACCGGGTCCTTTTCAGCCACCTTGATAACTAGGTGCAATTCTGGAAGCCATAAAAGAAAATGGAAGCCAGACTGCTAGAAAGAGTCTAGAGAAAAGCCACCAGAGAGGTACATGAGTTGGAGGGAACTATATTTCCAGATACTAGAGGAGGTGGATGTCTTCTCACAAGAGGCCAGAAGAGATGGGGTGTGTGTTGGGGGGTACATAATGTGCATACAATCTTGTTGATGGATACAAAGGGGTCATGTTATCCACAACTGGAAGGACAGAGGACTGTGGGTAGGTACAAGCAGCAGATTATATGGACTAACTACTCTGTTAATCTGTGAACGCACTTCTTTAGTAAGATGGGTTGCAGATTCAGATAATGGACTTCTGGGATACATGGTGGAGAGGGAATCCACAGAGGTAGTCATGGCAGCATAAGACAGGAAAATAAAGAGTAAGGTAAAGGCAGGTTTGGAAAGGCATTTGAATGTTAAAATCAGTTAAGAGCATACTAATTAGGTTTATTGTCTTCTTATGCCATTAAACAAAAACTGCAAGAAAAACCCAGAGAGCTAGCGTCTTCATTATGTAATGTCTTAAACCTCCTGTAGTGAAGGTCCATGGATGTATGTAATTGACTCCTTAAGGACATACCAGTATTTCAGCTGCATGGCTCCTGAATGCCCATGAATTTTTAAATCTTTTAAGTCTTACTTGTGCAGAACTACGTGGAAGCACCATTTTACAATTAGCAAAGAGTGGCCTTACCTCTTGGCTGTCCTATCCAACTTTATTTCTGGTACAGACTGTAGCATAACCTAGTTAACCACTAATCACTGACCTGTCTGCCTGGCATTCTTTCTTGTGACTCTCCAGTCATGAAAGTAAAATCTTACTCTTGTGAACCTGTGCAGGTTTTAAGACCCAAATATTCTGTAACACTCTGAAAAACTAAACTCTTAATGTAAGTAATTGTGAAAGACTTGATGCCTTGAAGCAGCCAAATAATATGGGAAATTCTTATATGCATTTATAATAGTTAATAGTATAATAATAATAATATATTAATTGCACCCCCCAATTGTCCTCTTCATAGTTCCAACCAACTCTTACTACTGACCTATAAACCCTATAAAAATATAGTCAAAAGCCTTTATAAATACGCTGTCTTTCATAGCTGGAACAAACTCCCATTACATATCAGAAGTATAACTCATGCCAACAACTTAAAAAAGATCACCTGCTTAACTCCAAGATCTGTCACTGCAATCACCCCACTTAACCTCCCTTATACCTTTGTCTATTCACATTCTACAACCTGTACTTGGGAAGTATCTTGGCATTACTTCTAATTCTTGTAAATATTAGAACATGCTAGCTTTTCAGCACTGTGACCAAACTGTTTGTATGTTTATATTTTTAGTACGTACACTTTCTTATGTGACAGCTATAATTTGTTCTGCATTTCAGTTTGTACTCTTACTTTATCTTATGTTTAATGTTTATTTTTACTTTTTATTGCTGTAGAAGTTATTGGAGCTTTTCTCCTCAGGTCTCCACTGAAAATGTTTTTTTGTAATTCAGCTGGACCAACCCAGTTAACAAATATGAAATAAATAAATAAATGGATTAATTATTAAATGTAAACAAGTATGTATACATGCATTCAGTTTACTTGTGAAGCAGCATGCTGACTTTTTGTTTGCCTCTCAACTATTTCTCTCCACAAGATTCCAGACTATTCAGAGATGTAGTAAGATGCAACCTTAGACGTCTTCGCCATTCTTGTACTCTTCGCTAAATTCCCCAAACTAGACTTCGCTGCAAAGACCATGTTTTCTTAGTCCTCAGTCCCAAACTGTTGGAATCTTTTCTTTCTTTTCTTAAAGATCACTCCTCTTACCCAATTTCTGTTAATAAATAAAAGCACATTTCAAGACACTAGGGAAATCCAACTGCTATTTCTACGGTTATATAACTTAACCTCTTCATTCCCTTCTTATGTTTACATACTTTGCTCTGAATCTGTTTTTGGCGGTGATTCTTTCAGCATGCCACCTCTTTTTTCCCACTCTCTCTATATAATATATTTATATATTTTTTTCACTCACTCTCTGTATAATGTCATTTGTATATTGCCTTTATTCCTTCAAGGCAACTATGATATTCACTTTGTATATATTGCATTTTGTCATCCACTCTGTATATAATGTCATGTAACAATTGTGTAACTATTATGTTTTCCCCAGGCTGAGACTGATGTAAATCCAAAGGGATCAGAGCACTACCCTGGTTAATGAATTCAAAATGAAATAAAATGAAATAGTGTTTTCATAGTACCCATTTCTTATTTTACAAGAGCACAGACTAAATCTCTCTTTTGTATTGCTTCTATTGCAAGTGAAAATGGTTTGTTTATATCTTTATATGACATAGTTAATAAGTTTTATGATTAAAGCAGCATAGTCCAAGTTATGTGAATTGCTAAAGCCGCTTAACACTCAACAGCATTTTTTATAGCAAATGTTAGTTATTTCTTAAAAAAAAAAAAAAAAATGCTTAACAAACTTTCTGAGTATATTTCCAAAAATAAATCAGGCTGTAAGATCATAGATAGGCCATGGTTTTACTAAGGATTAAAGCCTGACTGATCTGGAACTTAATCTACTTGTCTGTTAGATGTGAGTTTAGCAGATTACAAGGGTGTAGTCTGCACCTTTAGGGAAGTCAAGCCAGTAGAATGTAATTGACTTTAGATTTTCAATATCCTATGGTTATTTAACCTCCAGAAGGGATGTCTCTGAGGATAAACTGCAGGATGGACCAGACTAGATCCAGATGACAAAGGATTAGAGAAAGATCAATATCAGTAATATTATATTTCTTTTCAAACATCGCATCAGGACAGTTGCCAAATGAAGGTCACCAGTATGCTTTAAAACCTGACCTGACGTCAATAAGATTATCCTGAAGTGCTTTAAAGTAAAAAAAAAATACATTTAATGGCTGGTGGTACTTCAGGGGTATAATATGGTGTTTGTTGAAATGGGACAACTGAACTGACATTTATACTGAAATAATATTGCTTGTTCACAGTTTAATCATACAATATAATTTTAGGACATTTTTTTTCTTTTGAAATAAAAAAAAATAACTTGCTGTTCATGGTTTTATATCTATATATTTATATTAGTATGTATATATATATTTCTATCTATCTGTCTATCTATCTATCTATCTATCTATCTATCTATCTATCTATCTATCTGTCTATCTATCTGTCTATTTATATGTCTGTTGTAGAAAACCAGAGGCAAGGAATTTATTATTTCACTGACAAAATTCCAGGACTAACATTGCTAACATACAATGCTGCAGTATGGTGATTTTCTTAATAAGTGGATAGAAAATAAATGCCAAAGTGGATGGAGTACAAATGAGTATAAAGGAATTTGAGGGCTGGCTCACATCTGGAACATGCTGGTGTACTTATATTCTGATAACGGTTGTTATGCTGTTCTAAATCTATATTTGTACGTATTATGGTGAAAATGTGCTGAATGTATAACTGGATGCTGTATTTCAAAAACAGAAAACAGAAAGTGCTTCTGCTTGCACTATAATTAATTTAAGGGTCAGTATTAAAGATGTATGAGTGCTAGTATGATTCTTGGAGTCATCAAAACATTAAAAGACCTAAATGGAAATCTGTGTACTGAGCTACAGGTGCCCGGACAATGTAACCAGCTGGGGTAGTGGTGGTAGTTGGGGGGGGACAGGCAGACTAGTAGTCTGCAGAGGTGTAGTATTATAAGCATGTGTAGTCATGGTGGAGGGAAGATATTAATTTTGTTGTATCATTCTGTGATGTAGGCCAACTTATTGTACTGTTG
This sequence comes from Protopterus annectens, assembly GCF_019279795.1. Taxonomy (NCBI): domain Eukaryota; kingdom Metazoa; phylum Chordata; order Ceratodontiformes; family Protopteridae; genus Protopterus; species Protopterus annectens. Next base: position 61,324,994 of record NC_056727.1, on the reverse strand, counting down.
TTTCTGATTCTGGAGTTCCTTCAACACAGGGGCAATAAAGATGAATACAGTGTGGAAGAATTCCATTATTGTACATACTGCCATCAACAAAATCTTACCAAAGAAACATTTAGTGAAAAATTCTGCTAATTGCAAAAAGAAAAAAGTGCATGAGAGAACTACACTGAAAATGGAGCATCTCAAATGACTGAAAGTGTATAAACAGAAAGCCACTTCTAAAGGCTAAGTGACAGAGCAAAGAAACATGAGTTTTAGCTAAAGAAGGAATTTTTAGAGAGATGTATAGAAATAATTGTACAAAGAAGAGGTGGGTATGTTATGCCTAGGGCAAAGAATGCATTGGATATATAGAGTGACCTGGGTGGAATAATTAAAGAGTAAGAGTGTTTATGAAGATCAGCTGCAGCCAGTGGTAATGGCAGTAAAAGGAGCAATATGCATGGAATGAATGAGGCTCAGGGCCTTCTCATGTAACTGGTGTGTGTGTGTGTGTGTGTGTGTGTGTGTGTGTGTGTGTGTGTCTTTTTTTAATTCAACTGCCTGAAGAGTTTTTTTCAGGAAGGGTTAACAAATGTTTAGCGATAGCACTGGTGTCCTAGCATAGCGGTCAAAAGAGGATAACATTTAAAAAATATTGATATTTTACAAAATGTAGTTATTGTGAGTTGCAAACACTATTAATAGCTATCTAGAAGACATTTAATCAAGAATATATTCTAGGAAATCTAGGCCAGTGCTCTGTGCACACAGGGCACAATGTGATTTATTTAGTCCTTTATCAGGGAGGCAGTCTGTTTATATGTGTGTTTTACTGTGTGCCCGAATACTGGATTACAAAAATATCATGCAAATGGCACAAATAGTATAAAGATCTGGATAGGAATAGCCTTGAAGTAACAAACCAGCTGGGGCTTTCAGAATGATTACTTACTTTTGTTTTAGGTGTAAATTCTAGATATCAGCATGCTAATGATCATGCAATGCAAACTTCTAATTATGCATCATCAGCTCATCATAAGTGTCATGTGGCATTATATTAACAGAGGCTTTAGAGATGGAAGGATTTGGTGCTCTTTTGTAATTGCATATTGTGTTTCTCTCATTGTCCCAGTGATGGCAGTTGCTCCATTCCATTGTATAGTCCTAGTTCTTTTAATCAAGTTTGAAAACTTGTTGACAAATCAGAAATCTTATCATTCAGTTATGACTATTTACTGTATTTATTTTATTTATTTATTTATTTTACCTTTGTTTACTGGGAAAGTCCGACTGGACACATGTCCTTTTTCAACAGAGGACTGGGGTGAAAAGCTCCACATTGAAACATAACAGAAATACAATATATAAGTAGATTATATGGGGCACAGAAGTTAAAATACTATCTAGATACAGTTTGGACAAGCAGTTCTACATACAGACTAGTTAAAGAATATCACAGTGTAGCTCATACTCTGTAATTCTTAACCTAATCAATAGAATCAGAAGATTAATAATAAGTAGTGAAACACTGCATCATTAAACCTTTCTGTATAAGAAAATAGAGAGACCAGTATGACAATTACACAAATTCTGAACACACTTTACTAAGAAATTGAATTAACTCTTAATATGCCATCAGCTCTACAATGTTATAGTACTATGTAGTGTTAGTTTGCAGAGAGACATAATCAATAGAACAGACAGAGGAGATGGATTTGCCAGAAAGTGAAACAAAGTAGTAACACGGTCAGAGGGAGAGGTTAGTCTGGTGCAGAGAAGGGACACAGCCATTTGCTGAATAATTGGCTTTTTAGTATTGTTTTAAAATGGTCCATTGATGTATTCTGGTGAGTTTTTGCTAGTGTAGAATTTATTTCATACTTTGGCTCTCTCAGTGGTCAGAAATAAATCTGTTTTACCTTTCTAGATATCTGGGGAATATGATGTTTATACATAAGGCTGTATATTAGATGACTGAAGTGTTAATACATTAATAATGACTGTAAAATATGCAGCTGCATATTTTTCTTTATTATTATTAGTATTCATTTGCTACCTTTGAAACACCCACAAGGCATTAAAGAACCCCATTTTAAGTGTATCCTGGAACTGGAAGCACTGGTCTGATTACTTAGTTTGCCCAGATTCCTAGCGTATATAGGTGAAAATTGTGGAAATCAAACCCAGGATTACAATACATAGTTTCATAGCCTTATGCATATGTGCAATACTGCTGGGGGGGTGGTTACTGAGAAAGACAATTCACTACCGAGGTATGCAATTACTTCCTCATCTCATCAGGATATCTGAAAGCAAAACACATTAGCAGTGGCATACCATGTGATGTCCCCAGTCTGGGCCAGTAATCAAGGAGCCTGGATCCTCACCACTGACACTGGAGTGGGACGTTCACTTGGAATACAAATGGATGCACTCAGTATTTCCAGATGCAGACCTCTCTGCATGAAACACAATTTCCCTTAAGAGCACACAGGGAACACAGTTAGCCCGGCATCTAGATTTCTCTATACCTGTCTCCCTCCAGGTCCCCAGTAAGACTCCCCACCTGCACAGCTGTGTTCAGCACCATCTCTATGAAACCAATGTTTTCTGTCCCTGCTCCAAGTAGCTGGCACACACACACACACACACACACACACACACACACACACACACACACACACACACACCTGTGGCACAGACTACCCGCTCTACCAACTTTGCCCAGACTATAAAGTAGATTCACTGGCATCACTCAGTTACTATAAGGCTCGTATCCAATTATACTGAGTGAAGTTAATATTAATACAAATGGTAATGTTGACCAAACAGCCAGGCTTTCAGGAGTGGCCCGGATTATTACCAAATAAATATATGCAGATACTCTCAAACTTAAATATTTTTCTAAAAGGACCAGCCGCAATAAGAAGTTTAAATATAATTAATAATAAATAATAGAAGAACATGAACATGCTAAATATCTATTTACAGCAAACACCAAAGTTTTAATCACAGTGAATATTAAAAATAATACCAATGGAAAGTTTCACATGGTTACAGAAAAACAGAATTTAGCTAGTCTCACTATGCATTTCTGCTTGACTAAAAGAATTACTGTTCCTACTTACTGAACAGAGCAAGGCAACATGGGTGAGTGGTCCTTGTTGTCAGATCCAAGATAGAATACAGAAGCCTTCTGAGACTTAAGTCTCATCTAATATTAAAGAATTATTTCTGTACAGAATGACATCACATACATCTGGTCATCTGACTCTGTTTCGCACACTATCCCCCATCACTAGAAGCTACCAAGGTTTAGCATCTATGTGCTACAATACACATAGATAGAGCTTTGTTCAGATATGACGCAGATGCTGGAAGTCATAAAACCATAAAACCATTTCACTCTTCCTATAGGAGCTACCAAGCCCAGACATTGTGTCTCTGGCTCCATTCAAAACTGTGGGATAACATCTTTATGGCTTAACCCATACAGTAATTTAATTTCAAGAATATTTTGCAAAATCAAGTGGATTAAGATTAACCTCTTCACTTCCTGTATATGATGTTACAATGTATACATTTAACAGTTACAATATTGCATGTACATTTATTTTCCTTCCAGCAGGGCACACTGTTGATACATTTTAACACAAGCAAACCTCACACATACATTTTCAGCACAAGCATCTGTACAAATTAGTTTGATATACAAATGACATTTAATTATTTACAAAATTCCAGCTAGCTGTGCTGGCATATGTTACAAATCCACTGCCCTATTTCCCCTGGCACAGCTGTCAGTACCACCTATCATCACATACCACAGAGCTCAGTGTTGACGCCTTGCTTCTTTGGTATATATTTTTCAGACCTTCAGGCCAACACTATGGTTATTTAAGTTTGCAGATAACTTTAAATTGGGTGTTTTTATTCAACATTCCACAGGCTCACAATTACTCCAACATAACTTAGATCAATTGGTGCAAGGGCAATTGTCTCAAATTTAATGTGAAAACTGCAGTGTAATGGAATTCATTTTCATAAATAAAACATTTTACTACATATGTGACACACCCCTCCAGTCAGACACTATTACACTCTTGCTGATAGCTTCTTATCTTTTGACTATCATGTCTCCACAGCAATTTAGAAAACGTTCTATGTGGGTCATCTGCTTTCCAAAGACATCTCCTATGGATGCAAAGAAGACTTTAGTACATCTTTGCACATATCTCATCAGACCCATTATTAAACATAATGCTCTTTTGACATGCATTTTTATGACATATTACTCAACATGAGGGACATTAGAGTTTCCTAACTAAAAAAAGTCAGTGGCTTTAAAAAATCATATTTATTAGGGTAAACTGGCAACCCTCTCTCTCCCTCTCCCTGTCTTTCTCTCTCTGTCTACTTAGTTTCTTGCAGAATCCTCCAAGGGGATCTATGTCTAGCCTTTTGAGTCATGAAGGATCTAACCCTTTTTGACCTCCTATTCCTTCACAGAGCAAATGCTTCTTCAAATACCCAATTAAAGGAACTAAATCTTTATCAGCATATAAGTAATTGTCATGATAGTTTCATATCCTAACATACCCTCTGCCTCTGAAACACACTTCCACAACATGTCAAGCAGAGTAGCAACCTTGCCACCTTCAAGCTAAACCAAGCTAATTAGATGGGCAGCCTCAAATTGTTCCCCAATCTATCTTGATTTGCCCTCCTTGAGACTGGAAGGAACCTTTGAATAGTTTAATGCATTTTTTTCCATTATCTAGAGGATACGTGATTTGAAAAGCTGGTCAGAGTTACACTATTGTGAACCTTTTAACTTATGCTTTTGAGTTCTAAATAACAATACTTCTGTAGAATTCTGGTACATCTAAAATGTTACTTTATCATGTACCTTGTATGCATTCATGTTACCTGAGCAGCATAAGCATAGCTATTTGCACAAACCAGTTAGCAATTTTTTGCAGTAATGCTATTACAGGATGTATTATTATTATTATTATTATTATAATTATTATTATTATTGTTATTATTATTATTATTATTACTACAGTATAACAGGGTGCATTATATTCAATTAACTTAGACTGCATATGTTGTTGGTGTATTAAGCACTTGATTCCATGGTTCACTTTGTGTTTTGAACAATAAGAGATCAGAATAATGACTGATCTATGCATTTCCTATGCTTTAAAGCAGTTTATTTAAGAAAATATTACTATTGTATATGGTCAAGCTATTACAGGACACTATATTAAATTGATGTTGACTAATTGTACTGCTACTAAACAACTGATTACATGGACTTTAGATTTTAAAACAGAGGAAATCATACTAATCGATCTATGTTTTTCATATCCTTTTTCAACATCATAAGAACATATTCTACTTTAGATTTTTCACAAGTTTCAGCACTTTTTGCAATCTGTAATTGCTTCTGTTTCTAAATCTATATCTACATATGCTTTTATTAATGTGCATCTTCAAATACAAGTATAATGACAATATATTGTAGTGTGGTTTAATATTAAATTATACAGCTGCTGTGCTGTAAAATATTCTATGTAAAGAAGTTTGTTATTATTAACAATCATTAGAAATCAGGTATTTCAGATTTGTGTTTAGTTTAGTTTACTTGCAATACATTTAATTTTATTAGGCCAAGCCTAAGAACGCTCCTTGTAAATATTGCAGTTCTTCATGAAACCAGCATTGAAGAGAAGAGTTCGACTATTCTGCCCAGGAATTAAGTTTAGCTTAATGGATCAATTCTTTTCTTATTAAACTCAGTCTGACCAGTGCCTACTAACACATTAAGCATTGATCTCTGTCTCGCCCTTCCATTTCTAGTGTTTTCTTCATGCACATGAGAAATAGGGTACAGCGAGTTCTGCTTGTAAAATACACACTTAAAAAGATTTATCTTCTCTTCGTAACCTGATGTGAACCCATTATACATTGCAGTACTGAAGCCTCTCAGAAAGATGCATATATTTTTCAGCTATTTCAGAACATTATGGTCAGATATTAAAAGGCATACTCCAGTTAAAATTTGCAGTACGATATGCTTTGCTTAGATATATGATTTCTTTGCATAGCTATTATGCCCTTTGCCCATTTGCTTTTAGCTTACTTTTATTAAAGCAATGAAAGTCTTGTTTACTAGTTTTATAGCCTATGTGAATCTTAATAAACGCTTTAATTGTTTATACGTTTCCTTAATTAGATAGTGCTTGTCCTCAATCTGAAACATCTGTACACAGTATCAGAGATTCAGCAATACCTTTTTTAGTTATACATTTGTAACTTTAACCTATTAATGGACAGCAAAAAGTTACATACACAACTCAGAAAATAAATGGAGTATAACCGAAGTTTTGCATACTATTTGGCATTTTAGCACATAGAATTATGGCTATGAGCCACTAATGAGTTTCATCCTCTAGTCCTGTGTTTGATTCCCTTGGGCACCACTTGCCTGCTATGTAACTGAGCATGTTATTCACCAAACTTTGCTCCTAGGTCATTTCTGAAAAGATGCAATTATGCCTAGATGTAACACCCAGCTAAGAAGTAAATTCAAAAAGAAAAAGAAAATTCCAGTCACTACTGATTATAGCATGGCTGATGTGAGGTGAATTGCTTGCTATCATGCCTGCACAGTGTTTCATGAAATTAAAATTTTCATAAGCAAATAATTTATTTTCATGGCTTGATGTCATTTAACATTACCATTGAATAATATAGTGGAAATGACCTTGTCTTCAGGGTCAAAAATGTAACTTTTTGGCATTTATCCATCTTACCCACCAGTTTTATATGCTATTAATGGGTAATAGTTGCAAATGATGGAATAATAGAAAATCTTTGAGGCTTTGCTGCTGATGAAATTTAAGTTGATAACCGTATAGCTGTGTCTGCATGGAGATGCCCATATGATGATCCTCTATGGGTGGAGAACTGTGCCATGTAGGTAAGTGTTCCCCTGTATGTAACTCATACCTGACCAATTGCAAAATACTCTCCCCTATTCTGAAGCCTGCTCACATGCTCTGTCTGCTGCAATTGGAGAGAAATTCTCCACAAAATAAATGAAGAAGTAAAAGGCATTTTATTTGAGCAAATACTAAAGCACCCCACTTCACTATATTTTTACCATCTTTTTAAAGAAGACCTATGCCTGGCATACAAAGGATTAAAGAAGCCCACAGAATTTGAGATCCTTTAATTAGAATGGCCTGTGAAGACATGAACACAAAAGAACATTTGGCCTCATTAAAATGATGATCACCTCTACCACGACACATGATAGCTTAATATCATAAAAGCTCCCACACCTTTGGGATAAACTCCTCTTGTGAAACTCAAACTGGATGGTTACATGGACACCAGTAAGGTACAGCATGGCATATGGGACATCAACCTCCTTGCTGGCCAATTGGCCTTGAGCTTGCTCACATAACCTAATAGCCTATGGAGCAACAAACACATTGAAAAACAATCTGTAAGTTTAGAACAAGTTATTCATTACTGCCAAACAGTAGGATTGCATTTTAGGTCATGTCCAGAAATGGTTAAGATGCAATATTCTAAGTAAAATTTTCTGACATTGTAGATTTATCACTTAATGATGTAATGTGGCAATTAAGCAATTATGCTAAAGGGTTAAATCAGTAGTCAGCGCAAGTAATATGTTTATGAGGCATAATGGTGTAATTACATTGGCCTGATGAATTGTGGTGCTATGCAGATGGCATGTTTGAAACTTTGGGACAAAATGTTTTTACATAACTGTGTGTACAGATTTCTACAGGACAATATGTATTAAGTTATAGCTAAAAAGAAACATATTAGTAGTCAGGTATTCTAATAATATACATCCATTTTATTTGTAAATGTATCAGCAGCAAACAGTGTTCAGCAATTTTCTTATCAGTACAAGTGTGTGAATTAATGGTGAAGTTCAGTGAATACAGGGCATGTGCCCCTCTGGTTCACTGAGTACAGGGCATGTACCCCTCTGGTTCAGTAAGTATAGGGCATTTGCCCCTCTGGTTCAGTGAGTACAGGGCATATGCTCCTCTGGTTCAGTGAGTACAGGGCATGCCCCTTTGGTTCAGTAAATACAGGGCATATGCCCCTCTGGTTTAATAAGCACAGGGCATATGCCCCTCTGGTTCAGTAAGTACAGGGTATGTGCCCCTCTGGTTCAGTGAGTACAGAGCATGTGCCCCTCTGGTTCAGTAAGTACAGAGCATGTGTCCCGCTGGTTCAGTGAGTAGAGGGCATGCCGCTCTGGTTCAGTAAGTACAGGGCATGTGCCCCTCTGGTTCAGTAAGTACAGGGCATGTGCGCCTCTGGTTCAGGAAATACAGGGCACTCCCCTCTGGTACAGTAAGTACAGGGCATGTGCCTCTCTGATTTAGTGAGTACAGGGCATGTGCCCCTCTGGTTCAGTAATTATGGGGCATGTGCCCCTCTGGTTCAGTAAGTACGGGACATGTGCCCCTCTGGTTTGGTAAGTATGGGGCATGCCCCTCTTGTTCAGTGAGTACAGGGCATGTCCCTCTGGTTCAATGAGTACAGGGCATGCCCCTCTGGTTCCGTAAGTACAGGACATGTGCCCCTCTGGTTTGGTAAGTATGGGGCATGCCCCTCTGGTTCAGTGAGTACAGGGCATGCCCCTCTGGTTCAGTGAGTACAGGGCATGCCTCTCTGGTTCAGTGAGTACAGGGCATGCCTCTCTGGTTCCGTAAGTACAGGACATGTGCCCCTCTAGTTTGGTAAGTACAGGGCATGCCCCTCTGGTTCAGTGAGTACAGGGCATGCCCCTCTGGTTCAGGAAGTACAGGGCTTGCACCTCTAGTTCACTAAGTATGGGGTATGCCTCTCTGGTTCAGTTTCAGGTTGTGGTGTAATCTGAAAAGAGTTTATTTTGTCCTCTCTTTGCTCGTGTTGGTTTGAACTGGTGTCACCAGTATTATCCCACATCCAATGCTGCTTATTGAATTAGTGCAATATTGCTGTAGATTTTTGTGTCAAATGCGATTCTAGTTTCAGTGCGTGACATTGAGAGAACTGTGTGTTAATAACAGAATGGTTCATAAAGTTGTGCCATATAAAATGCAAGTCAAACATTTGGGTCAAAATATTGAAAATTGAAAGTTATGTACATATACTTCACCAATTAAATGATGACTCACAATGCAAACAATTGTCAACAGTATAAGGGCAGTTTTTTTTAGGATAGTTATCTTTGAGTTCACAGGGTAGGTGCTCTGGTCAACAGTCCATTTTCAACCATGACCTGGTCCAGTTAGGCAGTTGCAGATTTCATCACTCAGTTGTCATTATGCACTTGTGTCCCATGCAATGAGGGTAAAATTATTTATGTATTTGACATTTGTTTATTGGGAATGGCTGACTTTAATACTATCCCATTTTCAGCAGAAGTCCAGACAAAAAAGTTGTGCATTGACATGGTTACATTTAAATAATAAAGTTATTAGAAAACCTAGTACATAAGGTCAACATATCAAGTAAGAAAAACAAAACAGTTTGATTAGAAACTGTGAGATCTTTGTTGCATATTCTGTTTAATTTGGGATACCACCAGGGTAGTTTTATTTATGGGGCTAATTCTGGGCTTATTTCTGGTAGGTGTAGCAGTGTCTATGCAGCCACTGACATGGTTGCACAGAGTTTATGTGAACAATTCTGTTTAGGCTGCTTTGTTCCTGGGGGTTACAGAGCCATTGAATTTTGACAAACCATTACTTAATGAAAGATAGCTTGCTTTGGAATAGTTCCTAACTGTTACTAGTTTTACTGGGGTTAGTGGGTTGATTTTAATTTCAAAGGATACTGCTTTATGGTTGGAACTTACCAGGGGCAATACATGGGTGGGGGTGCAGTGTTCTCCCATATTTATGAGTTTGAGGTCCAGTATGCTGGAGCCTCTAGTGACCATTGTCACGATTTGGTTAAGGGTGTTTGTATTCACAAAACCTAGGGATCTCTTTGCCTGTAGATTTGAGGCCATGTAGGATTCCCAGTCTATAGAGGTGTAATTAAAGTCTCCCATGAGTAGGGTGTTATGTTGGATTTTAAGTGTCTCCAGTAGGTCCAGGTATGCATTGCGAGCTTCTTGGGACATGGAAGATGATCTATAACTGGCTAGGGTATAGTATGAGATTTTGTTTACAGTGATTTGCACATGGAGAAACCCCAGCACATTATCCTGTTTAATCAACCTAGAGGCATGCTTGATAGTGGTGTATACCAAGACACCACCACCTTTAGCCCTTGTCTGTGCAGCTACTGGTCTAAAAGAGTGAATGGCACTGAAACCTTGCACTTCTGGGGTACTGTCTGCCTTTAAACCATGGCTCAGTAACCGCACAGATGTCTATATTCTCAAGTGTGAGGAGTGCTTGGAGAGAATGTAGTCTTTTATTTTAGCTCTTGACATTCAGCAGTAAAATCTTGAGGTTTAATTGAGTTGATTTTGCTATGTCGATAAGTTTGCCAGTTTGGCATCACCTAAAAAAAGCACTTTGGGGTGAATAAAGTTTTAGCCAGTATTCGAAAGCCTAGAGGGGACAGGTGCAGACTATTTTTGGCAAAGCAATGTGGTTTGTTACCCATGTCCTCCCAAGCTGATGAATATTAGATTCCCCTTAAAATGACACCTCAAAGACAGCCAATTGTTAAAAGCAATCATCTTTTGCTCATATTATAGAATCATCCTTGGTGATGGTAATATGCTGCTCAGTGCCAAGCTCATACCAGCCTGAGAAACATAGTCTGAGAGCTCCATAATGGCTGTCTTCATGAAGTCCAGGGAGGTACACCTCAGGTTATTTACACCTACATGGACTGTGATGGAATCATACTGGTACCTATGGCATAGTGACTTGAGTGCACGAGTGATTTGGTGGATCCTGTCTCTAGATAAGCAACTAACCATTATATTTTCCTTGTTCAGCCTGGTTAGAAGGACAGCAGTATGAGGAGAATCCTGGGCCTTAGTGTCTTAGTGTTTGTTGCTCCACTGAGGGTGATTGCATGTGGGGTGTTAGCTGTTCTTTTTTCTGAGTGCTTTTTGGCTTGCTGAGGCATAGCTTTGACAGCTGCAGGTCTAGGCAATATTTGTTGCTTAGGATGATTGCTTTTAGGTACTTCAGCATGTTAGTCTGTGGGTATTGTGTGCATGGTTTTGATAACCTCATGTGCATTTGTATGCAAGAGTTTAGCTTCCAGTGTCATTTTTTTTAATTATAACTATTGCATACTGTGACTATTTCTTTAAAGAGTATGTGGTCCTTGGCAAGTGTGAAACAATTGCTTCATTGTCTCAAGATGCCCATATCCAACAAGATGGCTACAGAGAGCTTAGGAAAGTATATATCCATACTGTTTAGTCCTTTGATTTGTGACCTACAAGGGGTGCTGTATTTGGTTTAGAAGGCTATTACTGGTGCTTTCTTGGTGCAGAGTAATAAGGGTGCTTTATTGGGTCTGATTAGGCTAAACAGTACTACATTCTACCAACTGTAATGTTTACCCAATACTAAGGGTTCTTTATTCGGGAAAATTATGCCAAACAGTACAAAATTCTAATAACTGTAATGTATGCACAATACTGAATTCTATTAAATCTATAGTTATTTGCACTAGCTGCTCTGTATTTGTTGGCACGCAGGGTATTTTCTCTATATTTACTGCTTTACAGGGTACAGTTTTATGGACTCTTCTACAGGGAACATTTGCTTTCTAGGATGGATCTATGGAAAACAATCGGTTTGAAGAGTACTTGATTAGCTTATAAAGACAGTGAAGGTAGTTAGAAATCAAATGATGCTGTACAATTAATTGAAATTAACAATCACTTTACAGAAACAAAACAAAAAAAATATTTATTCTACCAAACACATGTTAGGCAGTGTGTACCCGTCAGTGATGATTGTGGTACAGATGTACAGATTAATAGTAGCCCCTGAAGATTGCTTGATGTAAGAAGAAAGGATATTTGTGCTTAGTCTGAGTTAGTTGATCGGTATCATACTGTGAGAAAAAAGTGCTACTTGCCACTCACATTCCTATGTAAGTATTGAATTTGTTGCTTTTTGAATGTAATTAATTGTTGCTGATGTATGGGTTGTAGCCTGCCAAGGATACAGCAACTGTTCAGCATCCCAAAGCTCTAACCCCCTACCACACAGTCAGTCTGGCTTTCTATAGGCTAAGCCTTTTTGGAGGGAGCTATAAAAAGAGCCAGAGTGACTACAAATCTTCAGTACTTTCTTGATGCCTCATGCAGATGGAACTTTGAGGCTTCTCTGGAACAACAATAAAACAGGACTTCCTGTCAGACATACAAAACCTTCCACACTTGTTTTTATATCAATAATATTTTGAGTAGTTTTACTTGATTTATGTCACAATTGTGGTATGTCTCTTTAAGAATACTGGCTTTTCAGGCACGTTGGCAGACATTCACAGTTGTTATCCATGTAGAATTTGCTCTCTAGACTCATAGTGTCATTTTGTGACTTGGGGCTTACTCTACTCTTATTTGAGGAGTTTTGATGTTTTTTGGATAGTTGGGAAGCATATTTTAAATGAATAAATGGACTATGGTGTGAATGCTTATATGTACTTCATGATAACACATTTTATTGATTTTTTTATTGGGCAGTTCACTTTGATCAATCAGAAAATAAGCACTGAGGATTCTCAAGTTGAGAGACTGTACCACTTTGGCAGTTCACTTTGAGGAAAATATCTCTGTTTGGACAGGGAATTTTTTGTCTTCTGTTTCCATAAATTTTCATTGCGGAATTTAAAATCTGCTGGTGTGCCCACATGCTGTTTGTGTGAGCTAGGTGACAACTTACCTTTTGACCAATTCCTACCAGCATAGCTTACTGGCTATAAGGCTTCTTCCTGGGCTACAACATGGATACCTAGCCCAATCCTGCTGTTCCTTCTCTCAATGTACCTGAAAGAAAAAAAATAGTTAAAACATGAGTCCTTGCCTTTAGTAAAGGCACCTTTAATGCCTCAGCTGACAGTGGGTGACTGCAGTGGGCACTGCTGGTTCCTCAGGCCACATATCTGTTTCCTCATTTCCATCTGGTGTAGCCTTCTGGCCACTGTGGACCTGGGTTTGTCACAGCCTCCTTGGGTTTGAGAAAACTATTATTTTTTTATATGGGAGACACCTCAGGAGGGTCATCTCAAGGTGGCCAGGGATAGAGACCTCTGTCTAGGGATGCTGTGCTGCCCCCTACCCAGTCTTCCTTTAGTGATGTCCCTAGGAAAAAGAAATTGAAAGTTAATCATAATGAAAATAAGGAAATGGTTTATTTCTGTAAGAATGATGTTCTTACCTTAGTCCGGAGTTTACTAAAGTCAGCAAATTCTGGGTGCCAAATGCCTCTTTCAAATTATTATGCCCTTGCTTCTATGGAAGACAATGCTTTTTTTCTGATGAGTCTGATGTTGACAGGGACAGAAGTATATTACCTGAGGATTCTCTAGCCCAAGACTCTGATTTTTTAGATAGTGAACCTGGAAACATACCAATGGAAGCTTTCTCTTTCACTGCAACCATTTCTAGACTAAGGGATGAATACAAAGGTAGATGTTCTCCCTGAGCTGGGCATATAATATGATTTATTTGAACAAGAAGCCCCTAATACTGCTCCCATTCCTCACATTTTGCCTACATTGGAGAATGCTTTTATAGCTGTCTATAATGCTCCTGACTGCCAGTCATTTGTTCCAAAGAAGGCAGACAAACTGTACAGAGCTTCAATATCTAATAAATGTTTCTATTTTCATCTTAGAGGAGACCCTACTGTTATCACACCTATGGCTCCTGCAGCTAGCAGTCTCTTATTAAACCCAGTCCAGTGCCTGGAGATAAAGAGGGCAAGTGGCTGGACATTTAGGGTAAAAGCCTTTTTTCTTCCTCCACTCCAGCCTTTAGAATCCTTAATTACTAGGGCTACATGTGGAAGTTTATTTTAAGATGTGTCAGTAGCCTGAGTGAATTTTCTGCGTCCCTGACTCCAGAAGATAGGTTGTATGTGAATCAGATTGTTTCTAACCTGTCTCTGGTATATAAACGTGCCTTATAAAATGTGTATGATTGTGCTGATATTGTCTCTAGGGCTTCTGCTTCAGCTACAGTTGTGAGAAGATTTTTCTGGTCATGTAATCAAAAGCTTTAAGATGAGTTAAAGTCAGAAATTTTGAGATCTCCCTCCCCGATACAGAGATTTAATGTGGGTCTCCTGCTAAAAAGGTCCTCAAACAAATGGGTTAAGAGGGGTAAATTAATGTGAGGAGTATCTAGGATTTTTCGGGTTCCAAATTTGTTCTTTTCCAAATTCTCTACTCCCTTTAAGCAAGAAAACAAACAAGAGGAGGTGCCCATACCTTTCAACTGCCCAGATTTTTGCGAATGTCCAGATTTTTGCTTCAAAATTTTGGTCTGTTCCTCATAAAATTTTTGATTTTCTGGCAAATCACTGGGATGATATGAGGAATGAAATTAGTAAATACTTTTGTACATTTGGGTTTCAGACTTCATATCCTTTAGAAAATCCATTGTAATACACATCTTGGTATTCTAGCAATTTTCTAAGATTATAAATAAAGCAATCATTAAAATATGTTCCTATTTTTAGACATTATGGCAGACTTTATCCAGATTTCTTGGGCAGTTTCAGACTTCATATCCTTTAGAAAATCCATTTCATTACATAACCTGGTATTCTAGCAACTTTCTAAGATTATAAGAGCAATACTTAAAATCTGTCCCTATTTTTAGGCATTTGTACCAAAATTATGGCAGGCTTTGTCCAGATTAATTGTGCTAAGAGGTTAAGAGGAATGGAGCTGCTGAATAATGGACAAGCACCCAATAAAAAATGTCAGGAGGGGACCAATGCCAACACCAAGAAACAAGTAGTTTTCTCAGTAAAGGGCCAAGCACCAGCAGCTGCATGACTATGCAAGGAACCAGCTCTCCCCCAGGACTCTCCCCACCTTGCCTCAATATCTCTTCCCCTTTTCACAAAATTTGAGTCCCAATGCCCCATTTGGCTTTGGATGGTTTCAGACCAATGGGTTTTAAAGGTGATCCAGGCGGTGTAAAGTTGGTGATGGATAGACTCCCTCTTCCTTTCAATCTCTCCCAATCAAACAGAATATTTTTTCCCAGGAGCTCCAACACATGTTTTAAGCAGGAGTCATACAGCATGTTCCTGGTGAACACACAGGAAGTGGCTTTTATTCCAGAATGTTTCGAGTCCCAAAAAGGAGCATGCTTGAAGACCAGTATTAGATATTTCCTGCCTCTATCTTTTTGTAAACATTCTGAAATTCAAGATGTTGACCCCCCGATTTGTGTTAGCACTACTACTAGATCACTGTTTTATGGTAACCTTAGACCTAAAAGATGCATAGCATTACATTCCCATAGCATAGGCTTCAAATGATACCTACATTTTTGTATTTCTAGGTCACATCATCAATTCTCTGCATTACCCTTTGGGCTGTTTACAAAATGCCTCAGTGGTCCACTGCAGACTGCAGAGTATCTACATTTGTTGTGATTTAGATTACTTGTTTATTTGTGCAGAGTTTTTATCCAGATGCCAGGGATCCTTTAGAAAAGTTACTTCTTTCCTCCTAGTTCATGTAAGATTTCAAATAAAATTGCAAAAATCCTCCCTTACTCCATCACACAGGATTATGTTCCTGGTGTGACTTATAGAAACTATCATGCAAAAGGCCTTTCTAACTCAAGACAAAATGGAATTTTATTTGGAAGTAGTCTTGAAGTTTTCTCATCAGTCTCAAGCTTCTGTCAGAGAATTTCTCAGGATATTGTGTTTTATGGTTTCTATGGTCCCCATGATATCACTTCAAGAACATGTGGACCTAACATTCTCACCAAGTAGAATGTTAAATTCAATTTTTGGACTTTGTAAAGTCATATTTGCAGTGCAGAGGGATCAGATGGCTCTCAGTCCAGGGCTCCCCTTTTTTCAACCTAATTTAACACAATCTGTACAGACAGACTCAACAGATTTTTCATGGGGCAGTTATATGGGGCTAAAAGTGCAAGGACTGTGGGACAGTTCAGACAGATCAAAGCAGATCAATGTCAAAGAAATATTGGCTTAAATCATGCCATCAAGCTCTATACCATTTTTGGAGCCCAGGTCCTCTTCAGGTTATTATAGACACCTCCACTGTAATGTGGCACATAAATAAACAAGGGGACTCCAAATCATACCCTATGTGCTGCTGGGCAGAGATAGCTGGGGAGTTAGCTGTAAAATGCTCCTTAACCTTTCAGGCTTCTTACATACTGCCAGAGCAAAACATAGTGGCAGACAAGCTCAGCGGATCCTGGACCAACCCTTCTAAGTGGAAACTCAGTGAAGTGGTCTTCCAGGAGTTGATCCAGATGTGATAAACACCTCAAGTAATTCTGTCTGCCTGCTTTCCAAACAGACAAGTAGACAAATTCTGCTACAGGAATTCTTGAACCAAGTACAGAGAACAGATGTTTTATCGTGCCACTGGTCAGTGATGTTCATATATGCTTTTCCACCCTTTCCAGTGATTTCCAGGGTAGTTCTAAAAATTCATTAAGAATTCTCAAAAATCATTGTATGACTCCCTTTTGGCTCAGACAGAATAGGTTCTCCCTTCTTGTGGACTTGTTCAAGAGAAATTACCAGAACCTTTCTCACAGACTAGGTCTATTCACACAAGACAAGAAGAGTTTGATACACCCCAATATCAAAAACCTTTGACTACCTGGATGATTCAGCTTTGATACCTTTTAGGCACCTCTTTTATAAGGATGTGCAGGAGGTACTGAAGGAGGTAAGAAAGCCTGCTACTAGATAGATATTGGCAAATGGAAAAGATTTTCTAGTTCATGCCTAGCCAATAGCCAAGGTCCCATCAAAGATTTTACATCTCTGATATTCGGGTGTGTGAGTTACTATCTTCTGGCTTCTCTTATGCCTCTATTAAGGTTTATCTTGCAGCCATTTCAGCATGTTTGCCCACTGATCCTCTTCTTTCTTCTCTGTACAGTTTCTGAAATGAGTTTTGTGCATGGAACCCCCCCTATAGATAGATCCGTCTCACTTAGGACTTCAGTTTTGTGCTGGAGAAACTAACTAAGCCACCATTTAAGCCTACCTTCTTGGCTAATTTAAGGTTTATTACTTGGAAGACTATCATTCTCATTGCTCATTCATGACTAAGGTAGTTTCAGAGTTTACTTTGAATCAAGACATCAGTCTCGCAATTTTCTACTCATATCCTAAAAACAAAGGAGAAGAGATTCTTCATACACTGGTTGTGCATAGACTGCTAGGGTAATATCTAGACAAAACTAAGTCCTACAGGAAAGCTAACGGTACTTTTCCGGGGCAACAGTATAAATGTGGTAGCTAGCGCTTGTAATATTTTCACAGCTGTTATGTTCCGTATGTCTGTTACTATAGGGGGGGGATTGACAGGAGCTGCCTCAGTTTTCTGTGTTTTTTTTTTTGGGCAATTACATCACAATTATGAAGTCATTGGCCAACAGACAAACTAACAAGGTTGGCTAACAGAGAGGATTCCGAGTGCCAGCTAGCACATTTATGGTGCTGCCCCGATGGAGCTGCATCACTTTTCTGTGTTTCTTTTTTCTTTTCTTTCTTTTTTTTTTTTTTTTAATAGGAACTAGTACCCTCTCATCCCTCTGCAGTTTAAAATAGCTACAGGAAACTCCCACAGATGTTAGCCTTAAACAGTTTATTTGAAGTGGCAACTACTGCGTTAATACTGTTACTTCGGCAATGGTAACAACCATTCTTCAGTAACTTAATAGTATGGGATTTTAAGATTTTAGGAAACGTATTGTATCAAACGATTTTTTTTACAGATGGGAGTCGTGGTTTGCTGCTAGCAGTTACTATAGAGGGTTTGAGAGCAGCTACATCACTTTTCTGTGGGCAATTGATCTTGTTTGAAAACATGTAAAATAAAGGAGTCAGGAATGAAAACCATTTTAGACCAAAAATTCATTTACGAGACTATTGCAATTATGAAGTCGTTGGCCAACACAGATATGGAAGCTAACAAGGTTGGCAACAAACATAGAGAAGCTAACGGTGAGGATTCCAAGCAGCAGCTACCGTATTTATAGTGTTGCCCCGATAACGGTAAAAGTACCAAGCTAACTAGCTATTTATTTCCTATTCTGGTACTAAGAAAAGTCAACCTATGTCTAAACAGTCTATTTCTAGATGGTTGTCCTTGGCTATTGTGTTTTGTTACTCCCACCATGGCAAAACTATTCCAGGCAGAGTTAAGGCTCATTCTACCAGGGCTTTAGCTTTCTCAATGTTTATACTGGAAAGGGGTGGACTCTAAAAGCATTCTAGAGACAGAAATCTGGTTCTCTGTTAATAAATCTGCAAAGCAATACAAACTGGATTCCTTCTCCAGGTCCAGAGCAAGCTTTGCTGGAAACATTCTCCAGGCGTTCCTCCTACTAGGTCGGATAAGCCATGGTAGTTTACCCATAGGCTACTGCAGCACTGAAAAAAATGAACATGGTATAGTAAGTTACACTTACCTGTAACAGTGGATGTTCAAATTCTTCACTGCTGTAGTAGCTGTACCCACCCACCATCTCCCTTTTTGTATATAGTTAGTGTGGGTTACAGCTGTTTATTATTTTTGTTATTTAGTTAGGTTGAATTTTCTGTACTGTGGTGGTGGTGGTGGTGCTGCGGTAGCGTTGTTGCCTTACAGTAAGACTTTGTCCTATTTGATTCTCAGCTAAAGCGTCTTCTGTGTGGAGACATGCGTGAATGGGCATACCTTCGTTGAAGGTTGTGCATCAGGGCTGGCAACTCGGCACGTAAAAATCTACTGCCAATCATTAGCGGACTGGAGTTCCGCTATGGCGACCCCTAACCGAGAAAAGTCGAAAGACACAACAACAATAACAGTTAGGATGAATTTCCTGTTTTACACCTAGGGGTGAGAAAATCCTGAAGATTTTTATTTATTAATTTTATTTATTTATTGACATTTGTTAACCAGGTTAGTCCAACTGGGCCAGAGGCCTATTTTCAGTGGAGACATGAGGGGAAAAGCTCCAGAAATAATACAAGTAATTATGATATTTACAAAATATTAAAGTAGGGTCACAGAAATCTAGTACAAGTAAAAAAAAATTGTGCACAGCAGTACAATGCATAGGTACAATAACAGTTAACAAGTTCAATTTCTAAAACTTGAGAACAGTATTTAACATAGGCCAAATAATTAAAATGTTTAGAGAATATTACACTGAGTACAGTATGAATACAGTTTGCTAGAGCAAGTACAAGGAGGAAAAAGAGCTGATAGGGAAAAGCAGAAAGATGAGAAGAGAGGAGACTAGTTCAAGTGGGGGTTCGACAAGGGCATGACCGAGTCTTCAGGAGAAAAAGTTTTAAGTTCTTTCATAAACAGGTATTTATGCTGAATGCTTCTTATGTTGAGAGGGAGTGAGTTGCAAACATGGGCTACAGAGTATTTGTAAAGGGTCTTACCAGTGTTTTTGTTAGGTTTGTATAACTGAATGAGGTGGTCACTGGTAGTACGGAGGTGGCGAGGGTGGTTGTATAAGGAGACTAAATTGAAGATGGAGGGACAGGATGAGGGCTCGTATAGGATAGAGTGTGCAATATGTAACTAGGGTATAACCAGCTGTTTGGAAAATTCTGACCATTGGAGTAACTTAAGGGCAAGACAGTGGTGAGATTTGTAAGGAAGGTTGGTGGCAAATCCAGCAATTTTGTTATAAGTTTGCTGTAGTTTAGTGATAAAAGATGTTTGAACATGAGTAAGGACAGGGAAGCATAAATAAAGCAGGGTTGGAGTAGGGCCTGAGCCGGGGGGGGGGGGTTGGAGGAGGGTGACAGAAATTTTAGATTATGAAAGAGAAGTCCAAGTTTCTGGTGGGTCTTTTTATACTTTGTTAAATATGAATATTAAATTTTAATTTATGATCAATGATAACTCCACATCGTTTAGTATGGAGTTCAGATTTAATAATGGTGTTGTTGAGAGAGGATATAGAGAAATACGCTTTGTGCTGGGCAAGTGTTACAGAGGAAGAGGAGGAGTTTGTTTTTTTTTTTTGGATTTAATATGAGTTGGTTATCAGAAGCCAGGTTTCGACAGAGGAAAAGGTTTACTGAGTGAGATCTAGTAGATCAGGGATGTTGGGGGCAGAGGTAATGAGGGTGGAGTCATCAGTGTACTGTAGAAGTGTTGAGAGGTTGGTAGCAGAACAAAGTTTATTAGTGAATATATTAAACAGGAGGGGAACCAGAATTGATCCTTGGGGAACTCCAGTATTAACAGGGAGGAATGGAGAAAGGACAGTTTGCCAGCGGACGGATTGCTGCCTGCTGGAGAGATAGCTAGAGAACCAGTTGATGGAGGAGGTCAAGAGATGTAGGTCTGAGAGTTTAGTTAGAATTTTAGAATGAGAAACAGTATCAAAGGCCTTTGAAAGATCGAGGAAAAGACTGGAGATGAGGAGGTTATTGTCACAGGCTTCAGCTATTATTTGGGTAAATGACACTAATGTGGTAGAAGTGCTATGGTGGGGTCTAAAGCCATGTTGGGTAAGAGTGAGGAGACCATTATCGAGAAGGTGTTTGAGTAGCTGAACATGGATACACGGGGCAGGATAGCAATTGGTCTAAAGTTAGAAGGATCTGTAGAGTTGTCACCTTTGTGAAGAGGCATAGTATAGAAGGATTTCCAAATGTCAGGGACCAGGGCTTCTGAGATGGAATGATTAATAAGAATAGAAACAGGGTAGGTGATGGATTGTGCAGCTATTTTTAGGAAATGAGGGGGTAGTTGGTCTGCTGAGGGTGAGCAGGGTTCAAGTTTGTTAAGGAGAGATTTAATCTCTTTACATTTTTTTATCTTTAATTTTTAGTCACTCTGGCTGCTTTTATAGTTCCTTCCAAAAGGGCTTAGCCTATCAGCAGCCAGACCTTTTTTCCTCTTTGGTTTGGATGTTAGTTGGGATATTCTGCAGGCACCTTAATGATTATAGGCATCAGCTGGGTTTAAAGACCCTGTGTTTCTGAAGTATAGCCAAACTATTCACTTATGTTGTACTAATTAGTTCAATAAAATGGCTGAAACATGGATGTGCACAACTAGTGAGCTTTGGCTTTATTGGCCTGAATATAACCATAAAAACTTAAAAAGTAAAATAAAAAGTCATGGACATTCAGAAATCATGTAGCTGAAACACTTGGCTCATTTGCATATATCCCGTGGGCCTCCTAGACAGGAGATTTAAGGTACCACATAGTGAAAACTGTAGCTTGGCTGTGTTTTTCTTGAAGTTTTTACTGAAATGTTTGTGTGAACTTGTTACCCTTTGGTTTGGATGTTAGTTGGGATATTCTGCAGGCAACTTAATGATTATGGATATCAGCTGGGTTTAAAGATCCTGTGTTTCTGAAATATAGACAAACATTTATGTTGTGCTGATGTGGTCAATAAAAAGGCTGAAACATGCATGTCCACAGCAAGTATAGTTTAGCTTTATTGGCCTGAATGTAACCATAAATACTTAAAAAGTAAAAAAAAGTCATGTACATTCAGAAGGAATGTAGCTGAAATACAATGTCCTTAAGAGGTCATTTGCATGCATCCCTTGGGCCTCCATGACAGGAGGTTTAAGGTACCACACAGTGAAAACTCTACCTTAGCTTGGTTTTTCCTTGCAGTTTTACTGACTGCATTATCTGAGTGTAGTAAGATTGTATTATCTGTGTTAAGAGTACAGTTTAGGGTTGGTAAATACTTGTTGTGGATGAATATGGAAAAGAGAACAGCCCCATTACCTTTACTGATAGTGATGATTATATAGCTTAGAAATATGATTATGTAATACTATCCCAAGGGATGAGGTCACAGTTACAGTATGTGATATAATGTTTTGTGACAGGAACAGACAATATTAATGGCATTGTTCATGATGTGGCATGTTGAAAAATTAGGCCTAAAATTTTGGATATTGAAAAACTAACAAGCAAAGTGGAGTAAGGCTAGAAGTACAGGTTGTGGTGTTTTTGTGAGAGACAAATTGCTTCATGATAAAATTTGGTGGCTTTGGGGAATCCTAAGCTTATGAGGATTAGTAAATGAAACTAATGGCTGTCTGGAGTAGAGCAAAATACAGTCAGAGGTACATCAGTGATATAGCTATGAAGGGTCAGAATTGCCTTTGGTGCATATAGGAAAGAGTGTTGCTACAGAAATGAATTAGAAATAAGGAATTACTTGAATCATTACAGAAAAGAAAGGCTGGATAAACAGGCAAAAGAAGTAGTGTGAAGATGCAAAAACAGAATAATATGATGGAAATACAGAATAAATCTCCAGAAGATAAGGGACTGAAATGATGGTGAGGGTTGCCAAGGGGGAATAGTAGCATTTACAGAGGATATTTATTTATTTATTGACATTTATTAACCAGGTTGGTCCAGCTGGGCCAGGTGCCTGTTTTCAGTGGAGACCCGAGGAGAAAAGCTCCATTTACAAAACAATTAATGATTAAGTAGGTAACAAGAATAGAAAGTAACATAGCCAAGTTTCACTCCAAAATATATTAGTACAAATTTGAATCAAACATATTTAGATTACCCTAAGAGAATAGTCTCAAATAAGTAAGTATATGAACTATTTTTTTGATATATGTACAAACAAGTTATATATAAGTGATCAAACAAGTTATATACAAGTGATCAAATTTCTTGCCTAGGCTTCGTAGGAAGGTATAGATGCTTTCAGGAGGTCAGAGAGAAGAAGCACCATTGGATAAAGGGGAAAATTAGGTAGGTTCTAAGCAGGGACATGATTTGGTATTGAGAAGATAATGTTTGAGTTCCTTTTTAAAGTGTGCAGGGTGTATGATGGAGCGTATGTGTAGAGGAAGTTTGTTCCAAGTGTGGGCTATTGAGCAGTTGTATTGTAGTTTGCCTATGTTCTTCTTTGGATGATCTACATTCAGAAGTTGTTGGTTAGTGGTGCGGAAGGTTCTAGAAGGGGTACAGGTAGATAAAAGAGTACTGAGAGCTAGACAGGATGAAGGCCTGTATAGAATGGAGTGAATAACTTGAAATTGAGAAAGTAGCAGTAGTTGAGGGAATTCGAGCCATTGTAAGGAGTTCAGGGACAGGCAGTGATGGGAGTTGTAGGGTGAGTTAGTAATGAATCTTGCAATTTTGTGGTAAGTTTGTTGCAGTTTGTTCATGGTAGTAGCTTGTATATTGGTTAGTATTGGGGTTGCGTAGAGAAGTGTAGGTAGGAGGAAGGACTGTGCTAAGGAGAGTCTAGCATTTGGAGTAAGAAATCTTTTGTTGCGGTAGAGCAAGCCAAGTTTCTGGTGTGGTTTTTTTATTCGTTGCAGTAAGTGTAAGTTAAATTTGAGTTCGTCATCAATAATGATGCCTAACAGTTTTGTGTGTGATTCAGGTTTTATGATAGTGTTGTTGGGGGATGTTATAGTAACTGTAGATTTATGGTTGGAAAGTGAGCGGGGAAGAAAGAGCAAAACCTTGATCTTCTTGGGGTTAAAGATAAGAAGATTGTCAGATAGCTATTTCTCTGTGGAGAGAAAGGGGTTTTGAGTAATGGTGAGAAGCTCTGTAATACTACTGGAGATTGAGATGAGTGCAGAGTCATCCGCATATTGTATAAGAGAATATTGTCTTCAAGAGGTAAAGAGTTCATTAGTAAAGATGTTGAATAAGAGGAGACCCAAGATAGAGCCTTGTGGAACACCCATTGGAACAGATATAAAGGGAGAGCAGGAGGAGAGCCATTTGATAGATTGCTGCCTACCTGAGAGATAGCTGGAGAACCAGGCAAGGGGTGAAGAAGATAGGTTGAGGTTAGATAATTTAGAAAGCAGTACTGAGTGAGAGACTGTATCAAAGGCTTTGGAAAGGTCAAGGAAGAGGCAGGATATTAGTTGATTGTTATCAAAGGCTTTTGCTATGGTATGAGTGAAAGAGAGGAGGGTCGTGGATGTGCTGTGGTGGGGTCGGAAACCATGCTGAGTGGGAGTGAGAAGGTTGTGTTGGAGGAGGTGGTTGAGAAGTTGTGAGTGAATGCATTTCTCTTGGAGATGGGAGAAAGAATGCCAATGGGACGATAGTTAGATGGATCAGTGGAATTGCCACCCTTATGTAGTGGGATAGTAAAGAAGGATTTCCAGATAGCAGGAACCATAGTCTCTTGTATAGATCTGTTAATAAGAATTGATATAGGATACGCTATAGATTCAGCAGCAAGTTTGAGAAATGCAGTAGGTAGGTTATCAGTAAAGGGAGAACATGGTTTAAGCTTTAGAAGAAGAGATTTAATGTAAGAAGTTGACACAGGTTTAAATGAGAAGAGATTCTGGTTATGGGGGTTGATGGGGATAGTGGTAGTTGCAGTGTTAGTATTAGAGGGAGTGAGATTTTGGATAGTGTCAATGAAGTGTTTGTTGAGTAGGGTAGCAATTTCTAGAGGAGATTTGTTGGGGTAGGGTGAGTGGCTAGAAGGGCTGCCAGGGTAGAGTATTTTGTTAAGAGTAGTCCAGAAATTGTGAGAGTTGGACCTGTTGTCTAGTTGAGACGAGTTGTAGTAAGATTTCTTGTCTTTAGTGACTAATTTCTTGACTAGGTTACGTAGTAGTCTGTATTTATGTAGAAGGGGAGTATGCCTACTTTTAAGCCATGCCTTCCAGGTGCTATCCCTGTTATGCATCAGTGCTCTAGTATCTTTGGAGAGCCATGGAACATAGTTTGATTTAATTATAATTTTCCTGGTGGGAGCAAGGGAATTAAGGGTATCTAGCAAAATGTTGCTGAATTTACTCACAGCGTCATCAAGAGGGATGTGTTTAAGGAAGGACCAGTCAAAACTAGATAGTATGGAGTTAAATCTGGTATTATTGAAGTTAGAGAGCTTATGACTATAGGTCGGGTTTGTGTGCCTGGTAGGTGTGTCTGAAGATAGAGGTGGGGAGGTGATCACTTAAGGTGTCAGGTAGGGTACATGGGCCATGGTATAGGTGGGGAGAGTTGGTGAGTATCCAGTCAATGCTGGAGCTGAAAGATAAGTCTTTGTTGAAATGGGTGGGGGATGGAAGCAGTTGATGGAAACCATGTAAGTTGATGCTGGATTGTGGGGAGTTACTAGTAAGTTTGGATCAGTCTATATTAAAATCACCAAGAATGAGAGTTTCATAGTCTACGTTGTGGCTAAACCAGGATAGGATATTTTCAAGGTTGGGTATATTATTCCCAGGGGGATGTAGGTGGAGGTGACAGCAAATTTCTTGTGTGTGAGTTTCGATGGCAGTTTAGGATGAGAAGTTCAGCAGCATGGACGTTGGGGATGGGGATAGTGACAGGAGACAGGTTTGGGCTATCTGAGTAGAGTATGGCTATGCCACCACCTTTTTTAGGGGATCTGTCAGCACGATAGATGTTGTAACCAGGTGGCAGTATTTCACTGTTAGTGATGTGAGACTTGAGCCAAGTTTCGGACAAGGCAAGGATGTTAGGGTTTGTATGGGCTATCCAGGAATGCAGCTCTGAGATCTTGTTAGTTAGACCTTGAATATTTATAGAATATATGGATTTGTGTTTATGTACAGAAGTGAGTTGTATCAGCGTATGGGTATGGTAAGGGGGAGAGTAGAAGGGGTGGGATTGGAAGAATGATGAATGGACTGAGGGCTTGGGTTAGGGTGGATGTCACCAGAGATTAGAAGGTTATTTGTAATATGTGTGAGTGGAGTATATGTTAGGTGGAGGAAGATGAGTTTTGGTTTGGGTTTGAGGGTAATTGGTTGTGAAGGAGGGTAAATTTGTGAAAACTGAAGGAGGAGAAACTAAAGAGTGATGGGGAGATAGCTGAGTAGGAAGTAGTTAATAGATTAGTGTGGGAGGTAGAGGTGGGGGAACCTTTAAGTGGGCTGGGGAGGTAGGACTGATATGAGTTAAATGAGGTTAAGGCTGAAAGGTATAAGAGTAGTGAAGTGGCAAAGAAGAAGAAGAAGAGTTGCATTGTTAAGGGGATGATTGAGAGTTTGTATAGGGAGTATAATTTAGTGGGGAAGGAAGTGAGGCAAATGGGGAAGGAGTACAGGCAGGAAATGTGTTGTGAGAGGCTGACCTGGCAGAAAGGGGAGGGAATGGAGAGTATAAGTGCAATTGATGTAGGGGTGGGTGAGAATGGGGGTAGGTTAGGGAAGCAAAGTGAGCCCGAGCATAGCAAGGGAGAACAGAGTGGGGCTACACCCCTGGAAAAACCACCAGAAACAATCAGGAAATCAGGAAAGTTAGTCAGCTATGAGTTTCAGAAGGCAGGGGGGCAGGGGTACATGGAAAAAAAGACAGGGTAGGTCAGTAATGATGTACAGCAGAAGATTAAAGTACTAAACCAGGGGCCAGGCACCCAAATAGGGGAGTGCAGATGTCAGGAGAAGAGACCAAAGAAATGTACAGTGGAGGGCACTGTGGTTAGAGAGCTAGAGAGAGCTGGTTGATTCAGGGAGAAAGAGTAGGATGTAGAGAGCAGAGGCAGACACCAGGGACCGGTCCAGAGAATGTGCTAGCTTACAGCCAGGACAGGAGCATCAGTACATGTATTGAATACAGTGTTAATTACTTTAGGCTCCATGTAAATAAAGTATTTCCTGGTATTCTATAGGGGAATATCCACGCAGGGGAATTGATTGTAGGAGGTTCAGGCTGGGTCAGTCACAGGGCTTGGATACTGCAGAAACTATTGCTATCTTAAAGTATTTCCTGGTATTCTATAGTGGGATACCCACACAGGGGAATTGATTGTAGGAGGTTCAGGCTGGGTCAGTCACAGGGTTTGGATACTGCAGAGACTATTGCTATCATAAAGTATTTCCTGGTATTCTATAGGGGAATACCCACACAGGAGAATTGATTGTAGGAAGTTCAGGTTGGGTCAGTCACAGAGCTTGGATACTGCAGAAACTATTACTATCATAAAGTATTTCCTGGTATTCTATAGGGGAATATCCAATCGGAGGGAATTGATTGTAGAAAGTTCAGGCTAGGTCAGTCACACGGCTTGGATACTGCAGAGACTATTGCTATCCTTGTTAGGCTGTTGCACAGTGCAGGACAGCAAGGCTGGTGAAGGGGATGGAGGGGATAGAGTAACAATACTGTTAGGGATACAAGTGTTTAATATGATGAACAGGAGCAGAGTTCATCAGCAGCTAGAAAGGGAAGAACTTAGGCAGGCTAAGAGAACAAAGAAATGATGCAGAAATAATGGCATAAAGTGATTAGGGCAGAAGAGCAGAAATGAAGAGGTTTTAGTAGAAGAAACTCTGCTGATCAAATGGTGGAGTACTTAATATTGGGAAATTCCATTACATGTGGTGTTAGGATGGGGAAAAGAAAAATAATTCTGTTTTGGTTAAGACTGCACAGGATGTTACACAGGAAAGAGCAAGTTAAATGTTCTAGAAAACAGAAATGTTGGGATAAGTCACATGATTATCATATGATCTTGTAACTGCACAGAAGAGACCACTGGTACTGGTGAGCTTTTCAGGTAGGTTGGCAGCACAGTAAATTTCTCTGAGGTGCTGCCAGTGCCATGCAAAAATAGAATGGGGAAAGAGCAGTGCAGAATTTGGTGAGCGGCAGAAAGACTGCTTCTGTGAAGAGGGTTCCAGAGTTGTAAAAGGCCTCAGGAAAAACACTGGGATTTCTGAGGCTGTATGCTTTGAACTGCCTGCATCTAAATCTACAATGGAAGTATGAAGTAATATATGTTATAAATATGTTATAGATATGTATTTCCTTAGTGAGATATATAGGATATGTAGGTAATTTATTTTTTGGAGATGAAGGGTATAAACATTGCTTTATGAACAATTATCTTCTCTTATGCTAAATGTGTGTGTTGTTATGGAATATTTCGTTGTAAATTACAATTTTCTCTGGAAGCTATAACAGACCTGCTCGTAAATTTTAAATAATATTTTGCTGTATTTGAGATGATTAGAAATGTTGATAAAAAGATTGTAATTTCTAGCTGGTAGCAGTAGTCTGGAGACAGAGCTGAGGTTTTGTTCTTAGAGTAAGCTTTTAAGCAACACTGAGGAAAGTAATTTCAGTCAGTCAACCAGATGAGTGCATGGAAATAGAACCTCTTTGTCTATGACATATTTTCCTGACTACTTCTGCGAAGAAGATTGTTTAACATCTGAAACTGATCTGGAATCAATCTGAAAAATACTGTCAGTAAGTGAGCTACACAGCTTTGGAGTGGTCAATGAGAAACATAAGTAGCACAGTTATGTCTTCATACATCTGAAGTTTTGCATACTTTTATTTATTTATTTACTTATGTATTTGTTTGTTAATTGTTAAGATGGCTGAGCTTGGGAACATTTTTAGCTGTGTCACAGGTTTCAGTGCTCATAGGCTCATAGTTTACTGGGCTAACTTGCCATTTTAAGTTTAGCCAATTATCCCATTTAAGACTCAAATGCTGTGCTTTGTGTCTGTAAGGTAAACAGTTTAATTATTATGCCAACCCCTGCTAATTAATATGAAACTTTTAATTTTACATAATGAACACTGTAATATTAGCAAAAGAAAACAGAGAATGATAAATAAGTATGAACACTGACAATAAAGGTTACTCATAACTACATAAACTGGAAAAAGGTATTATGAACATTGGAATTTTCTAAAATTTGTTTATAGGAGAGATTGAACACTATTTAGGTATTTGTCCACTGAAAGTAGGATAATAACTTACAGCAGAAAAAAAAAACAGCCCACAGGTAAACGTAATGCCATAGTAATATAAACAGAACATAAGACTCAAATACAAAGCATGTAAAAATTAATCAAGTCGTAGTTTATTCAGGCAAGCGCTTTCACCACACTGATATGGCTTCTTCAGACCAAAATAACAAACATTCACTCTATGTTCCGTTTATATAACAATTTAAATTAAAACATCCAATGAGAACCTTTGCTCACAATTCTTCATGTTCAGTTATTTCCACATCCCCCTCCCCATGATGACATCATCATAAAACTTTTTCTTAAAGATGCAACATGTCTTTTATACACAATCTCATAAAACGAATGTGAACACTCCATTACGACATAAAATATAACCTTGGCAGTTAATAAAGCTCATCTAGGTAAGCCCTGGCTTTTAGTATTGGCTTAATGGACACAACTTCATTGAGTCCAGCTCCCTTATCAGCCCTGAGGAGGTATTAGCACAAGTGGGAGGATTAAGGGGAGGAAGCGCAAAGCCATATTTTAAGAGACAGGAAATGGAGGAGGTGAGTGGAGAAATAGTCACTGATAGAAATGAAGGGCATGGTGGAGTAAGGTACATGATGTACTACACCAACAATCCAAATAGTATTAGGCAGGTTATTTAGAAAAATTGGCCGATCTGAACACAATTTTAAATTTAGAGTGATTGAGGTTATAAAGGAAACAGTAAGGCTTG
The DNA here is from genome assembly GCF_019279795.1 of Protopterus annectens. Lineage (NCBI taxonomy): Eukaryota > Metazoa > Chordata > Ceratodontiformes > Protopteridae > Protopterus > Protopterus annectens. The sequence continues at coordinate 61,295,351 of NC_056727.1, read as the reverse complement.
GTAATGTGGAGAATAAGACAGAAGGGGCTGAGCTTAGGTGGATGTTGAGGCTCAGGGCTGATAAGGGAGCTGGGCTCAATGAAGTTGTGTCCATTAAGCCAATACTAAAAGCCAGGGGGTTACCTAGATGAGCTTTGTTAACTGCCAAGGTTATATTTTATGTCGTAATGGAGTGTTCACATTCGTTTTATGAGATTGTGTATAAATGAGATGTTGCATCTTTAAGGAAATGTTTTTATGAAGATGTCATCATGGGGAGAGGGATGTGGAAATAATTGAACATGAAGAATTGTGGGCAAATGTTCTCATTGGATGTTTTAATTTAAATTGTTATGTAAACGGAACATAGAGTGAATGTTTGGTATTATGGCCTGAAGAAGGCACATCAGTGTGGTGAAAGTGCTTGCCTGAATAAACTACGACTTGGTTAATTTTTACATGCTCGTTGTGCTTCATTTTGCCTTTAAGTATTTGAGTCTTTAGGATAATCACTTATCTACATTTTGTAGAATTTAGTATTTAGTATTTATATGAGTGTGTTAGTGATGTATTTCCATGCCTCTCAACTGCCCAGGTTTTCCCAGAATGTCCAGATTTTTGCCTGTTCCTCATAAAATTTGTGTTTTCTGGATTTTTGTGGCAAATCAGTGAGGACTGAATTTACTAAATAATGACATGCATTTGACTTTCAGTATTTATATCCTTCGGAAAATGCATGGTAACACAAGACCTTTTATTCCAGCAACTTTTTAAGTTTATAAGAGCAATATTTAAAAATCGTGCCTATTTTGGGGGCTTTGTCCCCCCATTATTTTTGGCTTTATCAAGATTTTTTGTGCTAGGAGGATGAGAGCTACGATTTGTTTCTGATGTGGAAAAAGTAGTTACAAGGTTAGAACCATCAATGAATGTTTGTTTCTTACTATCTCTCTATTTATGCATTACAATTGCTGCTTGTGCATAACAATTTTCTGTTTATGATAAATAAACTTTGATTATCCATATATTTTGTATCAAGACTATTATTTTATAGATACTTTATGATAAATGTCACACCTGTTAGCATTCCTTCCTAACAGCGCTTGGTTCTTTAGTTTCGGTCCTGGTGTGTTTTGTGTACAGATTCTGCATGTCTTTCCTGTGTCCATGAAGGTTTTGTGGCATGCATAAGCTTTCTCTCACAATCCCAAAACATACCAAAGGTGAATAATGATGCTCCAAACTGGCCATTAAAATGGGTGCCATGTGACCTTGTGCATGTGTGTGTGTGTGTGTGTGTGTGTGTGTGTGTGTGTGTGTGTGTGTGTGTGTGTGTGTGTGTGTGTGTGTGTGTGTGTGTGTGTGTGTGTGTGTGTGTGTGTGTGTGTGTGTGTGTGTGTGTGGAGGAGGGGGTGTCCCTATTATTTTATCGAAAGAACAGATAAAAAAAATGGCATTTTGAATGGCATTTTATTGAACATGCCATTCATTGAACTTTTCTTTCTGAAAATGCATTTAGGTATGGATTGGGAAATTTAACCTTTCCCTACTGTAGTGCGATGTCGGAGTTGGTATATATAATTAGCTTGGGTGTGTGGGGGGGGGTCGATGAATGGTATTTCCAATGAAATGCCGTTCGATGACCTGACAGTTCGATGATATAATATAGACCTGTGTCTGTGGTGTTTGTGCATCTGGTATCCTAGTCAAGATTAGTTTTCCTGTCTTCTGCTCACTGAGTGCTGCAACAGGTTCTGTCTTCCCTGTGAACATGGACTGAATTAAGTTAGTGTCACAGAATAAATAAATGATGAGCGAATGCAAAATGATTCAGTGTATTGCTGACATTTATTTAAAAACAGTATCTGAGAGATTTGAATATAGACAAGCTTTTTGTTTGTGGTTGGGACTGGAGATAATGCATCCACCTTGGCATTATTATCTACTGCTGTGAATTGTGTACTGAAGTATTTGAATGGTTTAGCAATATATTATCAACTCAGAAAAGACTACACAGATAGACTATGGAAACATTCATTGTGGTCTGGCAGAAGGTTGCCCATTTGTGTAAGCTGGAACTTTAGATGGGTTTGTGCTCAGAAAAGGCTGCAGTATGTATAGAGTCTTCTTAGTGGGTGATGCCTTTTTTTGTTTGGCTGTAAGTAAATAGCATTCGAGATCTGTTAACTGGGAACTACTGATTATGAACAGGTCAAGATATTCCTCTGGCCAGCAGCAATCATATCACTGTTTGGTTTTATTTATTTATTTATTTTATTCATTTAAATTTGTTGACTGGGAGTGTCCGACTGGACGTAGGTCCATTTTCAGCGGAGGCCCGGGGAGAAAAGCTCCACAGTAAAATAAACAGACAGTAGTTACATTGGATTACATAGCAATTAACAATTTAACATAGCAATTACTTACAACATATTTACAGATGAAGAACATAGTACATCAGTAGACAACTAGAATCTTTATCTGTGAAGTACATAACAGGCATTAACAAATGTTACAATGAGAAGATCCTGCTGTATAATAAGTACTAGGCTTATGAGCATCTGAGCTTGCTATAATCAAGGTAGTTAGTGGAGTGGAAAGAAAGGTAGTAGTTGGATGGGGTGGATGATATTAGAGTGGGAGTTGCAAGGGCATAGCCAGCATGGTTTTAGGTGCCCTTTTAGTAAAGTTTCGAAGTGGGTGCATGATGGTACGGAGGTAATTGTGGGTGGGAGTGAGTTCCATAATTTGGCTATGGCGCAAGAGAATAGTGCTTCACCAGCAGAGTTATTGGCTTTAGTGATCTGCAAGTGATTTTTGTTGCTGGATCTTAGTGGTCTGGTGGTGCGATAGGGTTGGAGTAGATTCTGGAGGGATGGGACAATTAGTGGATGGTTTACTAGTTTGTGGGCGAGTGAGAGTTGATACCACTGAAGGAGGTGAGGGAGTTCAAGCCAGCCCAGTTCAGCAAGTGAGAGACACTGGTGACTACAGTAGGATGCCCCTGTGGCAAATGTGGCGATTTTGTTGTAGCAGGTCTCTAGCTTGTTTAGATCACATTGCCTTAGGTTGGTATATATTGGAGAGGCATAAAGTAGGGTGGAGATAAGGTGGGAATTTGCTATTGAAATCTTTGCTGCTTTGGTGAGAAATTGCTTATTTCTGTATAACACTCCTAGTTTTTTGTGGACCTTTTTTATGGTCATGGATATGTGAATGTCAAATTTTAGTTTGTTGTCTATTTCCACTCCTAGCAATTTGGTGGGTTCAGTTGGGTATATAGTGGTGTTGTCTTTTGCTGTGATGTTAAAGTGAGAGTTGTTTTGAGTGTGTTTGGTGGGTTGGAAGATGATTAATATTGTTGGAGTAATGCTGGATATGCCAAAGTAACGGGGTGTGGATTATAAGAGAGCAGAATTCAATCTGATGGGAAATGTGATGATGAATAATATAGAAGAAGAGCAGAAAATAAGAATAGTGAATGAACTGTAGGACAGTTATAAGGAAAAACAAAAACGAACTTGACGTCCAGCACCAAGGAAAGAAATACAGAAATACATATAGGGAGAAGAGATACATTCCTGTGAAACAGTGAGAAGCAAGACAGCTTAGGAACAAAGATAAACATCTATGGAAGGATTAGAAGTGGACATGTGTTTGTGTCTATGTACATTTGTTTGGGTCTGTTATAGATATATAATGTAGAAAAGGCCTATGAAGATACACAAAAAGGAAACAAAGGAATAAATCTCATTCAGTAATCCAAAGAAACTAAGGAAAAGAGGAGATGGTGTGGGGAAATAGACAGAAGAACTGTTTAGTGTTAATGGAGAATAGAAGAGGAATCATCGAGTGGCTATTTACTGGAAAGGAATGAAGTGAAGTTTGAAAATGCTGCAGAGCAGGGAGAATTGACAAATGACCACTTTGGTTCATTTACGTAGGAGAAACAATGCTGAGTGATAGCATGGAAAGGCAGAACATGCAGATGGATTAAAGCAGACAGACAGAACGGTGACTAGGAAAGAAGTACAGATGGAACCAGAGATAGAACTCAAGAGACTTTAAGGTGCTAATTACAAGGTCCAGGTGAAGTACTTCCTGAATTTTGAAAGTGTTAATAGTGGTATTCAGTGAACCACTGGCAGAATGTTGTAGCTTTCTGTTATTCGTTCATTTATGTGATCATTATTTACTCATTCTCTGATCCTCACTTTATTCTAATATAGGGCTGACAGGGAGACGGAATGTAACACAGCGAGCATCAATCCTAAAGCAGAGAAAATAATCCTGGGTGGGATGTTCATTAGTTTCATTTGTTTGTTTGGTCTTTTGTTTATTTATTATTTATTTGAGAGGGAGTTGGAACCTATCCTAGCCAGCAATTAAATCTGAAAAAATGTGGTATAGTTAATTTTGTTAAACAGCACATTTTCCCCATTCCATATAGGCGATGCACCTTCCAGTCAGACACTGTCATAAGAGATTTCAGCACTCTTGTTGATAATTCCTTACTTTTGACTATCATATCACTGCAGTAGTTTGGAAAGCCTTCTAACTTCCAGAAGATTCTCCTCTAGATAAATTGGTCCTAATTCTTCTTTACTAATATCTCATCAGACCTATTATTGAATAAAATGCCTCTTTTGGCATGTATTTGTCTAAATATATAAGTCTGCTTGACAGACTTCACAGATTCCTAACTAAAAAGATCAGTGGCTTCACATTTTGTAGTTATTAGGATAGACTGGCAGCCTCTTTACTATTCTTTGTTTCTTATATACTCCTCCATTGGGGATGTGTGTCTCACCTTCCTGCCATGAAAGATCCATCCCTATTGGATCTTTTATTCCTTCACAGAACAAATATTTAAAAAAATACCAAGTTAAAGGAAATAAATCTTCATCAACAAATAGATAAGACATCTAGGTATGATAGATTCATATCCCATTGTATTCCCCATCTTTTTAGCAAACTTCCACCACATGACAAGCAGAGCAGCACCCTTGCCATTTTCACAGTAGGCCTAGATAACTGGATGGGCAGCCTCAGATTCACCCCCATTCTGTCTTGTACAGCCCCCTTCTTGTGACCGAAGGGAACCTTAAAATTACAGTTATTGGTTAGATTTGTAATGGTCTGCAGACCGATTGCCTAGTGCTTACCTGTGAACCTGTTTGTCATTAATTAAAATGGTCTGATTATAGACTCTTTCAGATGTGACCTAGGCCTCAAGTACAAGGGAAAATACCGTTCATGTAAGAACAATTTAATATAGCCCATCAAGTTATGTTTGTGGGAGGAAGGAAGGAACTGGATTGCCTAGAGGAAATCCCAAGCAAACAACGGGAGAGCATGCAAAACTCCACAGAAACAGTGAATGGGAGTCAGAATTAATTATTATTTTATCACCAAGCCACTGTGCTGCCCACCCCAAGATACACAAACACATTCAGCCATGTGCCACTTGCACCCTTATGTGCGGCTTAGGGGATGCCAGTCCATATAATGGCATGTCTTATGGATGCAATCTTTCTTCTGTTGAACAAGGAATCATTAAGGCTTCAGGTGGAGTAGCATGTACAGTACTGAAGGACATAGAGGAAGGGAAATTAGGTTGGTTGAAAGCATAAAGGAGTTACTAATTTATTGAAAGGAATCAAGAGTGCTGCTTATGAGAAGTTACAAAATGTTGGGTATGTACATTCAGGAAGAAAAAGGTGGCATATTCTGGCTATATTACACTGTTTGCAGAGAAGAGAAGGTGCGGAGTAAAAGAAGGATCGAATGTAGAGTTAAATACATAGATGATAGCTGAAAATGGGAAGTTTCAAGATAAAATTGAGGAACTACTACTTTATACAGAGGATGGCACCACTCTGACATGAGCTGGCTAATGCATTGGTATGGTATGTGTATATTAGTGTAGTTCAATTTATCAAAGGTATTCAAAGCTACTTGGCAGAGAGTAAGAAATGCGTGGTCAGGGGAAGAGACAGCTGCATAAAGACTAGTGGCATCTTACATAACAGACTTTATTCTATACTTTTGCATGCTTGAAATATTCACCATATTAAATACACACAGGTTCTTTCCTTTGACAACTGCCACTACTTCAAGAGGTACATTTCTAGAACAGCTGTCATAAAATACAAGCTCACAAATTACAATACATTGATTGAATGGTAACAGCTCCATCCCCAAGTGTGATTTCATGGCTGTGTACAAAATATCATTAATTCATGAAGTGTGATTGCCATAAAATGGTTGTCTTATAGTTGATTTCAATGAATCATCCGTGAATAACACTGGGTTGGGAGGGTGGCCTAATGGTTAAGGTGTATGCCTAATGGTTAAGGTGTTTGCCTTATAAACACAAGGTGCAGGGTTTGAGTCTCACAGGGGATAATTGGCTAGGCTTAAAATGGCTCGCAAGAGCAGTCAGCCTAGTACTAATCTATGAATCTATGAATCTAAATCTATGAACTGGTAAATTCAACATAAAAAAAGATAACTCCTAATCCCACTTTGCAGTTGTTTTTCAGATAGGTTCATAGGTAAGTACTTGGCTAGCTACCCTTGTGGGTCATTTTAAGCCTAGCCAATTTCCTTCATGGGTGAGAATCAAACTGTAGACCTTGTGTCTGTGTGATAAACACCTTTACCATTATGCTACCCCCATCCACAATTAACAAAAATGTTTTGCTTCTCGTGAAACGGTAGTAATTCTGAAGCTTATTAGTTAAAGTAAGAGTGTATAGGCTGGTGGTTCTGCCATGAGAAAGTAATGGGGTAAAAAGATGGCATTGGACCCTTCTTATAATAAAATGAAGAATTTTGTAACAATTTTCTCTTTTTTAGGAAGAACAATACTACAGAGGTTAGAGAGGATTAGGTGGAACTGAACCCTAACCATACCCTATCCACTAAGAAAGAGACTGAGAGAGAGTAATACAAAATGAATGGTGTTGTATATTTAGAAAGCTACTGCTAGACTTGGCACCACAAGTTCTGGTAAGGAGGCAACACTAGTAAATACCATCTCATTGGTGTCTTACTTTTTATGCTAGTCTCCTAAACAGATGTTATAATCATTCTTTTTTGGGGGGGGACACAGGAACTTTTGATTATCTTCTTATTAGCCTCCTAAACAGATAGTTCAATACTTCCTGGAGGACATGGGACCTTTTGTGTTAGATTTACAAAACACTGCATAGAGTGCTACATTTCTGCCATAGGTGTACACTGTGGACCTGCAGACAGGGGGCTGTACAATTGATCTGCTAGTAAAATTGCATATTCCAATTGTCAGTACATCACAACTGTTAGTTTTCCTGGAATAGTATGATCATATCCTAAGTATTATTTGAGACAGACTACAGTTTGGGCCAAATCAGTTTAAAAAAGAAAGCCAAGATGGAGATACCCATGATTATTAACAACATTATGAATTAATCAAAATAACATGCAGGCAAAATGAAGCATCGGTGCATAAAGAAACAGAAACAATGTGTACAGCACATTTTTTTGTCTTGAATTTAGAATTTAACAGCATATGATCTATTCTCTACCATGCTGCAAAGGTACATAGATACACAGGTTATTACTAGGCAGTTGATATGGTAGCCACTACAAAGCCAACTACTTGCTACTCCTTTTCATAAGGGATTGAGGGACCACAATTGGGGTGAAATTAGATGTACTCATCCTGTTACCTGGGTTGTGTTTGAAGAGAGTTTGGGAGCTACCTTTGCTTAACATAAAGTTGGAGTCTGTTTCAGAGGAGAGGAATTATTTGATTGAGAAAGCTACCACTCCAGATGGTTCTGTTTATGTTGTAGTGGGTGTTTAGGTCTCTTATGTGGGTTTTCTTTTTTAGTACAGGTTTTGCAGTCCTGCAGAATATCACAAAGAGCTGGGCCATTTGAGCCCTTGTAGTCTAAGTAAACTTTAGAAGTGTATGAGAGATGGGAAAGAGAGACAGAGCTGGCACCTTGGCTTTGGTATGTATTAAGCACTGTTGGATGATATGGAAATTGTCTGGAAATTTGATGATAACTCTAAGTTTGCAGTTTTCTGAAAATTTGCTTAGCCATCGACCCTTGATATCAGTTTTGAGCATCAGAGACGTAAATACCAAATACATATTGCCAACATATTGGCAGATAGTTTCAGTGCAAACCTTACTCCCCCTTCACCCCCCAAAGGGCCCGTAACTATACCAGATGGTTGTAGAGCCCTGGCAATCACAAATACACAGGTAAAAATGGCACTCTCTAAAGCAAAAACCACAGCATCTATGGGACCAGACAACACCCCAGGCTGCATCCTACACAAACTCCAAAATGAACTAGCGCCCCCACCTAAAATCCATGTTCAGCCACAGCCTCACCACAGGATATGTGCCCACAGAATGGCACACAGCAATGGTCATCCCACTTCACAAAGGAGGAACAACCACAGACCCCGGGAACTATAGACCTGTTAGCCTGACAAGCCTGGTCTGCAAAGCCTTGGAGTGTATCATCATGGAACTCATAAACAAAGATATAGGTAACCTCTAAACTCTGGATGCTACCCAATTCGGATTTGTAAAAGTTAGGTCATGTCTCCTAAACCTGGTAGACTTCTTTGAAACAGTTACAAAGGCCATAGACGAGGGCAAAATAGTTCACACAGCCTACCTGGACCTCACTAAAGCCTCTGACACTATCCCTCATTAAGGAATCATTGATAAATTCACCAACCTTAACATAAACCCTTACGTCATGAGATGGGTGGCCAACTGGCTCATGGACAGAACCCACACGGTAAGAGTTGCTGAATCCAGATCCAACTCCAAACTAGTGACAAGTGGAGTACCCCAGGGTTCAGTCCTGAGACCCCTCCTTTTCTGTATATACTTCTCTGAAGTGCAGGCAAACACCAAGGGTCTATGGCTAACCAAGTTCGCAGATGACTGCAAATTGGGTGCCATTATCAATTCTCCTGCTGACGTAGAAATCCTGCAAAAGGGCTTCACTGAGACTGACACCTGGTGTCAAAATCATGGCCTCAAACTTAATGCCAAAAAGTCCATTGTTATCCCCTTTGGCAAAAACACAGCACCCATGAATTACCAAATAGGGGGAAGTTCACTCAACACAGAAAGTGTGATAAGAGACCTTGGGTCCCAAGAGGATAGTAGCCTCAACTTTGATAACCACATTGCCACAGTGGTCAGAAAAATCTTTCTATGTGGCTCACTTAATCACAAAAGGGTTCACATCTAGAAATAAGGAAGTCATCGTTCCCCTCTACTCATCACTTATCAGACCCTTCATTGAATACAATGCCCCATTTGGGATGTACCTCACAAGCCACCTACAACAACTTGAGAGGCCCCAAAAGTACCTCACCAAGAGGATCACTGGCCACAAACAATTGCCCTATGCCGACCGGCTCATGAAACTCAAACTCTACTTGGTCGCATATCGCTTACTCCAAGGAGACCTCTGTCTGACATACAAAGCTATGTCAAACCCAGAATTATTGCACATGCTCCACTTAAAGAAATCCCAATCTCTCCGAGCTACACGCTCTAGGGACCTAAACCTCACCTCAGCAATAAATAGGACATGCTGGAGGGTTGGATTTGTGTCCCAGAGACTTCCCATGCTCTGAAACAAGATTCCCATCCATATCAAGCAGAACTCGTCATTAGCACTATTCAAGAAAAACCTTGATAAGTGGATGGGTTATAGGAAATTTACCCCTGGGATTATGTCTGGGGCACTGCTCGATAGAGGGGTAGGAATTTAACAATACATGGGTGGCAAAAGCCAATACACTGTTGGCTAGTCTTGTTTTGGCCCTCGGGCTGATAGACTAGTACCTACCTATGAACCTAAGTGGCTCTTATATGGACTCCAGTAGTTAGAAGCATTTTAGGGAAGACTGTGCCCCCAGTCCTAATTGAATGAGTTTTGTCTATGTGTCAGTTTCATATTCACTGGGTTACATAATGGTTTTCATTAGTTTAATGCATGGGTGAGGAATAGTGTCAAATCAATTTTCTGGGTAAAGATAAGCATTGTTTACTGATCTGCCCTCATCTAATACCTTGGTGACTTTTTCAAAGAAGTCTATTAAGTTAAGTAGGCAAGATCTTCCATTTGAAAACCAGGACTGGTTGGGCTGCCAATATCTTTGTTTGTGAGCTCTATAATAATGTGTACCATTACATTTCATGGCAGAATGTTAACTCATTATTTCTATGTACCACAGTCTGAGAACCTCAAGGATCAACCTTGGGCCTCCTGTTCAACATCTTTGCTAACAACATCTGCAAAGAAATAGGAAACATGGTATCAATACAATATGCAGATGACCTAATACTAATATCATCTGCACCTATTATCACTAATGTACAATCATTCACAATTTCAGCTGTGTTAAAATGTATAATCAAATCAGATTATATGCTAAAAAAATTTTAACAAAAACACTATCATTAATGATACCACCTGAATCAATATAACATCAATATATAATACCCCCATAGTACAAGTGACCCCACAGAAAAGTGTTAGGTACTGTAATAGATCAAAAATTAAAATTTGATCAACACAGTAACAATGACATTTTATTTATTTATTTATTTGACATTTGTTTACAAGGCATTCAATCAATAAACTAGAAATTACAACAAAATAACTACATTGGAAGCTAATGTTAAGAACAGAACACACCACTGTCCTGTCTTGAAAACATTAGAATTGCTTTAGTTACAGAATCACTTAGCACTGCATTGATTAAAGGTAACTTACAAATTTCTGGATATTTGCTTACTGGGAAAATCCGAATGGACATAAATCCCATTTTCAGTGGAGGCTGGGGAGAAAAAGCTTTAGTAATAGGACATTTTATACATGTACAGTAATAGAAGTGAGATGACAAAAGAGAGAACTTTAACATTTAAATAATACAAATGAGGTGGCAGAAAAAAAATAACAGTGCTATATTTAAGTTTCAAAGTATTCACTGCTTTCTGAAAGTAGATGGTTAACATTATTGTGTTTTTATAACTTCTATAAATGGAAAGCTTACCTGTTTACAGAAGAGAGCAAAGATTAGGGTTTGCAGATGAGTCAGTATTAAGAGATGGAGGGGACAGTGGACAGTATAGTAGATGAAAAAGTGACAAGAAGATGAGAAGGGAAGAGCGAAAAAATAACAGAGGAAAAGAAAGAGGAGAGGAGAGGATAACTAGAAGAAAGAGAACGGATGATGTTTCAGCCTGGCATGATGCAAATACAGAGCTAGGACTGGGTGAGAAAGTGATTTGGTGAGTGTTTAAACAAGTCAGCACTATATATCATTCTAATGTCCACTGGGATACTGTTTCCAAATAAACAAAAATTAGAGGTGCTATTTAAAGCCAAACCTTACTCAAATGACTTATCCCTACTTACCATGACCCAAACTTTATTACTCCCTATCTTGTTATAGACGCCATCAATATTAACAACTCTTCCAAAAGTGGTAATCAGGAAACTAGAACTTACTACAAAATAGCTAAATTTGCAGCTAATGTTAAGAACAGAACACACCAGTCTACTGCCTTGAAAACACTAGGATTGCTTCAGCTTTAATAAACTAACACCACTATATCGATTAATGGTAACTCACAAAATTTGATATGATCCTGAGAAGTGGTCTTCTGTCACTTAATGCAGTGAAAAATACCTCCTAAAGTACTTTGTTCATGTAACCAGAATCATCTATAGTATTAAAATCTACCAATCACTTTGGAGACTCACAGTACTCCACCTTAGTAGCAGTGCTTTGGAACACAGTCCCACCTGAATTACATTCAAAATTCAATTTGAAAGTCTTCCAGCACAAATTGAAGTAATACCTTGTACTCACTGATTAATGGGCATGGCCAGTGTGGCACACACACTCTTATAACACCAAACTGCCAGTATCAGTAAACAAGCATTCCATATAGAATAATTTACTAGACTACCAAAGCCTAGGCAATCTTTTCTTACCCTAATATGTACAGTTCTCCTATCTCTGTCTGTTTTCTTTCCATATACTCACTAGCATAGTATTTCCTATGCCTATCACCTCCTACCACTTTGTACACTATTTTCATTGCAACTAGTACATATATATATATATATATATATATATATATATATATATATATATATATATATATATATATATATATATATATATATATATATATATATTCTACTATAGCATAGGTTCATAGGTTCATAGGTTAGTACTAAGCTAACCGCCCTTGCGAGACATTTTAAGCCTAGCCAATTATCCCTTGTGAGACTCAAACCCTGCACCTTGTATTTGTAAGCCATAAGGCCACCCTCACACTTGTTGCTATGTCATTTATTGTGACATAGCTTATTGACTATATTAAAATATTACCATTCTTAAAATAATAATCTTGAAGGTTTTCTTCCCTGGCTTCCACTGAAAAGGGGCGCGATACAAAAAAATTAGAAAACAAAGAGGAAAAGTTGAAAAGAAGATTAATAATGGAGAATTTAGAGAAATAGAAACTGAGGTCATCGATTACCTGCAAAGTGAAGGATTTAGTAAAGAAAATCTAATTCTGATAACACCACAGCAGGATAGATCAATGCATCCCCAAATTAATGAGAAACCAGTGGAGCGAGAAATATCTGATCAGTTGCCATATGAAGATACTTTGGAGCCTTCCATAGGGAATCAGTAGAAAAGTTCAGTTGGAGTTCACAGCAAGGGAAGGAACAGGAAACTGTGGCAACTGTGACACAGTTAATGTTGTGGAGTGATAGGCCATTGAGTTCCCATATGAAAGAGCAATGTGTGACACAGGATGAAACTGAAGAGAATGTGGCACAGGAAGATGCTCTAGAACTTTCTACAAAATGCCCACGAGAAATGGAGAATAAAGAATCTGCCCTCAGTTTAGAAGAAAATGATCTAAAAGAAAAGTTGCTTGTTTTAATAGAGATCGACAGACATATTAAGATCAATGAAAGAAACAGACTACAGAAAGTCAATACAAACCCCAAAGTTAGAAGTTTGATAAAAGAAATGAACACAGTAATTAAGACTGTCCATACAGATTCATGTGATATAACACAAGTTAATAAAATATATTACTGTGCAGCTATATTAATAACAGATAAATTCTTATCACAAAACACAGGGCAGTAAGGGAAAGGAAGGGGAGAAATTGAATGTTATCATGGAAGTATTGAATAGAGAAAACTATAAAGCAATTAAGACAAAAAGTGTCACTTTTAGAAGTATATAGAAGAGGGAACAGATCAACAAAAATACTCAGAAAGGTAGACATGATAGCAAGTATGCAGTATCAAAACAGATCAGGATCTATCATGTACTATTGTGAATAATAAACTAAACATTTCAACACAAGCATAAAAACATTGAAGATATGCAGATAATTGTAAAGGATAAGAACAAAATAATGTATTGATGACCCAAAAAAGTTTTATAGAGAACTGGAAAACAAGGCAAAATGAATTGAAACACCACCAAAAAAGAAGAAATAGATCAGCTTTGGAGAAATATATATGAAAATCCTGTGGAACATAACAAAGATACTTAATGTATCAAAGAAATAAAAGAAAGAATAAGAAGTTCAAATGTACAGGATATGAAATGGAAAAAAGTAATGGCTAGAGAGACTGAAACAAAGGTAAGAAAAGCTCCTAATTTGAAAACCACAGGCCCAGATGCAGTACCTAAGTTATGGCTAAAAGTATTAACATCTTTCATGACGATTCAGCCATGAGTAAGAAATATTTATATCCGCACCCCAAACAGAAACCAACCTGGTTAACAACAGGAAAAACAATACTTCTACTTAAGAGCAAACGTGTAAGCTATCCTAAAAACTGTAGATAGGTAACTTCCCTTCCAGCGACATATAAACTATACACTAGAATTGATGCCGACTGAGTTTACAGCCATTTAGAAGAAAGCTCTATCATGGCAGTAGAACAAAGGGGTAAAAAAAGAAAGTCAAATGGAACAAAGGATCATTTGTTGTTAAATAAAGTCATACTGGAGAACTGTAAAAAGGGGAAGAATCTAAGTATGGCATGGATGGATTACAAAAAAATGCATTTGACAGTATCCGACATTCATGTTTAAAAGAGTGCTTAAAAATGTATAAGATACACCCTACACTGATCGATTACATTACAGCGAACATGAAACAGTGGCAAACCACTTTGAAGTTAAGACATGATAAAGGAAAAAATATTATTCTAGTGATAAACATTCAAACGGGCAAAGGGAGATATTCCAGCGTGGCTCTTTGTCACAATGACTACAATTTGGATCCCAGAAACAACAAAATATAAAGACTTCTCATCTTCTTGTTGTGGATGATTTAAAACTGTATATTTCATCAGATGAGGAACTGAAAGCACAACTGCAAATGGTGAAAACTTTTTCAGATGATATAAGAAAGTCATTTGGTCTTGATAAATGTGCAAAAGCAGCCTTTAAAGCAGGAAAACTGCAGCACCAATAAAACATCAATTTGGGACATGAATGTGATATAAAAGAATTTGAGCAAGAGGGAGTGTATGAATATTTGGGAACTGATGAAGGTTCAACAATAAAACATAAACAAATGCGAATAAAACTTAGAAAGCAATATTTTAGAAGACTAAAATTAATGCTAAAACAGTGTTGACATTTAGGAACAAAGTCCAAGCTATAAGCCAATTTGCTCTTCTTGTCCTAGCTTACAGATTTGGAGTGATTGACTGGACTCAAAACGTGTTGGATAAGATAGACAGGAAAACAAGAAGGATGCTTAATGCTTATCAAATGATTTATAAAAATAAGTGTGCATCAAGACTATATAGTCACTGTTTTGAAGGAGGTATGGGCCACCTTGAAATTGATTACATGTATAGATCTGCAGTGATAGGACTGCAAACATGTCTGCTGACCTCACAACATCCAAACATGGTGAAAGCTTTGCAGCATGAGGAGAATAAATCTAGGATGGCTTCCCTGCTAGCAGAAGCATGTCAGCATCAAGCGGGAATGGAAATCAGTCCAGAAGTAGATAAAAAATCAGGCAGCAACTGCCAAAAACAAAAGAAAGAATACAAGCTGAAGGATCAGATGAGAAGGCAAGAAATGTGAAAAATGCATAAATATAATTGCAAGTATAGAAAACTCTTGGAACAACCTCATGTTGATCAGGATTGAATGCAGGAATGGTTAAGGTGAGATGAATTTAAATAAAAAGACAAAAGGTTAATATTGGTGGCCCAAATAGTGGACTACATACACATTGGTCTACAAAGTCCATTGAACATGTGGGAGAAACAGACAAATGTAAGTTTTTTTTTCAAATAATTTTTTGTTTTCCAAATAATATAATGTTTAACAATACAATCATCAATAAACAAGTATTATAAACCTTTATATACACTATGTACAACTGACCTGAACAAAGGAGGGAAAAAAAATAAAATGTATGAAATTAGTAACAAAAATGTATAATATTTAATTAATAAAGTATAAAGTTACACATTAATTATTTAGGGTTTTGTAAAACAGAATTGCAAATGGTTGCACATCTTGTTTCTGGTTGTGATATGCTAATGACAGAAGGACTGTATACTGAAAACCATAATATGGCAAGACTGTTACATTGGGGACTGTGCAAACATAATATTGAAGTAGGTGAAAAACACTGAAAACATGAGCCACAAAGCATTATAGAAAATGATGGAGTTTATATCACATGGGATCACCCATTACCAACAGTGCAAAAAATTAATGTGAGAAAACCAGATATAGTAGTCCATGAAAAGAAGACAAAAGTAGTATTGATCACTGAAATTGCTACACCCACTGATTACAGTGTCTTATGTACTGAGAGACACAAAGTCATAAAATACCAGGATTTGCAGGCAGAAATGAGAGCAATGTGGAATGATACCCAGACAGTTCCAATAGTAGTAGGAGCAACGGGTCTTATAAAAAAAAAAAAAAAAAAAAGAATTTACAATTGTACTTAGATATGTTACCGATACATGTAACTCCATATCAATTGCAGAAGAAGTCAGGACTGGGCACATTGTTGGTGTGATGAAGAGCACTTCTGGCTAATATCATAGGTTCATAGGTTCATAGGTTCATACTAGGCTATCTGCCCTAGGGCATTTATAAGCCTAGCCAGAGTGTGTTTGGCTTTTGTCACCCATTTTAAAATTAATTTTGCAATGCCCTTTTTCGAGGTTAGTATACTGTGCCTCTGTCTAACAGTGACACAGAAGTGATACCCGGGGTAAACCTACGATCCCCCATCCACTCATCAAGATTCCTCTTGAAGAGAGTCAATGAGGGACTCTGCCTAACCTGGACTGGGATTTTATTCCAGAGTGAAGGGAGCCTCTGGGTTATGAATCTGTCCCTCCAGCATGTCCTATTTATTTCAGTGCTGAGGTTCAAGTCTCTCGAGCACATAGCTCAATGGGATTTGGATTTTCTGAGGTGCAGCATGTCCATTAATTCCGGGTTGGACATGGCTTTATATGTCAGGCACAGATCGCCTCTGTGCAGGAAGTATGCCACTGAGTAGAGCTGGAGTTTCTTTAACCGGGCAGCATATGGCATCTGTTTGAGCCCATTGATCCTCTTGGTGAGGTACTTTTGGGGTCTTTCCAGTTACTGCAGGTGTCTGGTAAGGTACATCCCAAAAGGGGCATTGTACTCAATTATGGGCCTGATGAGGGATGAGTAAAGAGGCACGATGACCTCCCCTGATCTAGATTTGAATCCCTTCATGATTAGGTGGGCTATATAAAATGTTTTTCTAACCACTTTGGCCACGTGGTTGTCAAATGAGAGATTGCTATTAACTTGGGTCCCCAGGTCCCTAATTACTTCTTCCATACTTAATGGATTACCACCTATGTGGTAATTTGTGGACACTTTGTTTTTGCCAAAGGGGATGACTATACACTTTTTGGCGTTTAGCTTGAGGCCATGGCTCTGGCACCAGTTGTCTGTTTCTATGAGGCCCTTTTGGAGGATGCTTGTGTTGGCTGGAGAGTCGATTATAGCGCCCAGTTTACAGTCATCTGCGAACTTGGTCAGCCACAGTCCTTCCATGTTTGCCTGTACCTCCGAGAAATATATACCGAACAGGAGAGGTCCCAGGACTGAGCCTTGTGGGACGCCACTTGTAACTGGTTTGGAGTCTGACATGGCTCCAGCAATTCTAACCATGTGGGTTCTGTCCTTGAGCCAGTTTGCAACCCATCTAGTGACATAGGGGTTTATATTTAAGCTGGTGAGCTTATCTATAATGCCCGAGTGGGGTATTGTATCAAAGGCTTTTGCGAGGTCCAGGTAGGCTGTGTGGACCACCTTCCCCTTGTCAATGGCCTTGGTGACTATTTCAAAGAAATCAACCAGGTTTAAGAGGCAGGATCTGCCCTTAACAAAGCCGAACTGGGTAGGATCCAGTGTCTGTAGGTCCCCAATATCTTTTTTTATGAGGTCCATGATGATCCTTTCCATAGCTTTGCAGACCAAGCTAGTCAGGCTTATGGGAGGATAGTTTCCAGGATCCGTTGAGGCACCACCTTTGTGGAGTGAGACCACTGTTGCTGTACACCACTCTTTGGGTACATATCCTGTGGTAAGGCTGAGATTGAACAGTAGTTTTATATTTGGGTTTAGCTCTTCTTGGAGTTCATGTAGGACGCAGCCCGGGACACCGTCTGGTCCCACTGATGCTGTGTTTTTTGCTTTGGAGAGGGCGGCTCTTACCTGAGCATCTAAGATGTCAGGGGGACAGCACTCTGCTGGGATAGATATTTGCCCTTTTGGTGGGGGGGGGGGGAGAAGTTTGCGCTGAACCTGTCAGCTAGGATGTTGGCAATGTCTGTGGGTTTGGTGTATTTTTTGTCATTTTGGACTAATTCTGAGCATATCTGGGAATTCCCACCCAGGTTCCTAACATAACTAAAGAAAGCCTTGTGATTATCCTTAGTGTCCTGTGCAATTTTTCTCTCGAAGCTGGTCTTAGACGATTTTATGATTGCCCGTAGTTTTTTGCTAACACTGATCAGAGATGCCTTCCCTTTTTGGGGTTTTGCTCTATCATGTAGTAACTTCCTCCTTCTATTGTATATTTTGTTTATGGCTGGGGTCCACTGGACAGGACATCTGCCTTTGGAGGATTGGGTCTTGGTTTTATTTGGGATTGCATGATCCATGCATTCCTGAAGGTGTTCATAGAATGTGTTTATAAAGGATTCTGCGGTCTGGGCCATATTTTCCACAGGTCCGGGGGCTTTGAAGGATTCCACCTCGGTTTTGAGGAGTGTGAAATTTGCTTTAGAGAAGCTTTTCACTGTGGTTTTCTGGGCAGGGGGTGGGGTCGGGATGTGAATATCCAGTGAGATTAGTTTATGGTCTGATCTTACCAGTGAGGGATACACTTCTGGTCTGGAGCATAGAGTCCCCATGTTGGTGATGATCAGGTCCAGTATGTTTTCCCCTCTTGTGGGAGTGGTAGCAAGTTGTTCCATAGCATTTGAGTTTATAAATTCTAGGAACCTTTGAGCTAGGGTGTTGGAGCTAGAGTAATGCTCCCAGTCTATGTTTGGGTAGTTGAAGTCGCCCAATATAATGCTGTTTGGTGAGACTTTCATATTTTCCAGTGTTCTCAGGAAGGCCGAGTGTCCTGGGTTTGGGGGGGTGGTCTATAGCAGGCTATAAATTGGAAGGCAGTTTTACCCCCTGTTAGTTGCACATGGATAGTCTCTGATGCTTCGTGCTGTGCCACCAACCTGGAGGTGTGGGTATCTTTGACGAATATTGATACTCCCCCTCCTTTTCTGGTTTGGTCCAAGTTTTGGGGCCGAAAAGCATGGTATGAGGTATAACCTGGTAGTGCTGTGGTGCTCTCGGGAGCCTTGAACCAGGTTTCTGTTACTGCACAGATATCGATGTTCTCCATGCTAAGGAGAGTTTTGAGTTCATGCATCTTGAGGTTTAGACTTCTGGAGTTGAGTAACATTACTCTTAGTTTCTTATCCCTTGTGATACCTATGGAAGTGGGTTTGTCTTTTGAGCCTTGCCTAAAAAAGCCACTATGGGGGTAGCAAGAGCCTTTGCCAATATCCGAAAGCCCAGGGGTGACAGGTGCAAGCCGTCCCTAGCGAAGCATCGTGGCCTGTTGAGCATGTCATCCCAGGCTGACAGGCATTGGATCCCCTTTGAATGACACCAATACTTAAGCCAATTGTTGAAATTGATCATCTTGTCTTCATATTGTGGCATCATTCTTGGTGAGGGTAAGATGCTACTCAAAGTCAGGGTCATACCAGCCTGGGCCACATGCTCAGAGAGTTCCTCTATGTCTCTTTTCATGTAGTCCAGGGAGGTACGTCTCGGGTCATTCACACCAGCATGGACAATGACTGAGTCATATTTGTACTTGCCTTGGAGTGACCTGAGTGCTTGTGTTATGTGGCAGATCCTAGCGCCCGACAGGCAGCTCACCGTGACCTTCTCCTTGTTCAGCCTGGTGAGCGGGACGTCAGTGTGCCTGACGATAGAGTCACCTATTACAAGTGTATCAGGTGTGTTGTGTAGCTTTAAGGGCTGTGAATGCCCAGCACACTAGCTTTGTGAGCTATGTGTTGCACATGTTTTGTTTTGGGGTAGCGGTTGCTTGGGTGTCTGCTTTGGAGGTCTCTGCTGCTTAGGCAGATTTTTATTTAGAGCCTCCGAGTATGTTTTTGTGTGTTTATGTGTTTGGTTTGCTGTCGTGGTAGGTCTATATGAGACTGGAATTGTAGTGAGTGTGGTTTCCTTCTCCTCTTGACAGGTTTCGCCAGTACTGAGTTGAGAGAGCTTAGCCTCCAGTTTGGCTATATGGTTGCATCTATCACATGTGTTGGAATTTGTTGGGAGGAGGAGAGGGTTGTCTGTGTACATGAGGCAGTTGTAACATTGCCTCAAGATTCCCAGATTCACCAGCTGGACCGGAGAGGAGATTGACAACTGACCTTTGGACATGCTAGAATAGTATTGGGAATTCCTTTATAATTGAAAAAAAAGGGCCAATGGGGAACAAGGTACTCAAGGGGAGTTTGTGAGGGTGTAGTGCTTTTAATTTTTTAGTGCTGACTTATATAATTGCTTTAGCGAGCAAGTGCCAGGTAACTTAAATGCAATGTGTTACAGGTAACTTAAATGCAAAAATGACAAACAGTAACTTTCTTTCAAGTGAAACAAGGAAATAAGTACAGTAAGCAATGCAGATGTCACTAGGGATCCACAGAAGCACTGAAAAGCTGTGTTTTAGGTGGAATTGGCGTTTCATGGAAATAACAAGCAAACAAGCATACAAACAAAGCTAGATTCAGCAGGCCTGGATCTAGTCTATGCTATAACAAACAAGGTGTACCAATTCCAGTAAGAAACAGTGCAAATATGCAGGCACTATAAGCCTTTAACCAGAAATTCCATGCTCAGAAGGGCAGAGTCCAGCCTCTCCTCCCACAAGAGTGCACACCATGAACCTTCTTAATGTAAAATAACTGGCCTGAAGCCCAAGTGCTTAAACCAGAACTAATACACTTTTAGAATGACAGACACTGAGCCCTCAATCAGCAGTTCCCAACTTAGAAGGATGTAAGCTACCTGTCCTGCCACCACAGTGCAGGCCACAAACCTTCCCAATGTAAAACAACTGGTCTGAGCCCAAGTGCTTAATCCAAAAGACTTAGAATGATAGCTACACTTTAATCAAGTTACTACCAAGCAGTAATAAATACAATTGAATACTTTAAAGAATGCCTGGACAGAAATAATACGAATTTCATGAACTTTAATCATACTTTGACTTAGGACTGGGGTTCATTCCGGTCATGGTATTAGAAATCCAAAGACTTGGAGAAATTAAAAAAAAGGGTAGTGTGAACTCAACATATGAATGAAACCATAGACATCAGAAACCTTCTGGAACTCAATTTACATAAACTACTTAACATTGTCTGCAAGCAGTTCCGTGGATATTCCATATCTAGTAAACAAAGTTTTGTACATTACTATGATTTGTTGCCTTGTCATAGTTGGTACATCACAGAAATCATAGAAAATACTACATAACTGGGCCACGTGGTCATTTAACCTTTGCCAGTGCTCACTTTTAGACCTTGCTTCTTTTTTCAAGGATCAGTAGGCAAACAAGACAGGTATGAATTTGTGAATACCTGTTCGATTGTCTAACTCCTTTTTAAAAGAAGATAGTGTGCCACATTGCCTGTCCTGGAAGTTTTGCTTTAGAGAAGGAGCAGTCATTGTGTGATAAATCTGTCTCTCCACCATGATTTCTTTTTTTGCTGAAGCGGTTTATATCTCTGGTCCTAGAGTTCACTGGACTGTTTGCTTTGTGGAGTTATAAGAGGTCATAGACTGCCAAATCCCTAATGGCCCAAAAGTGTGGCAGAGATTGCCTCAGAGGAGTCTATAAAATGATGAACACAGGGACAGAGCCTCCAGTCTCTCTGGATAGCTCAGGTATTTTAGGCCTGTGTTCTTTTTTTGTTAGGAACTTCTGGGGTCTCTCCAACTGTCTGATATGTCAAGTAAGATAAATCCCAATGGGGCATTGTATTCCATGATGGGTGGGATTGCTGACGAATATAGAGGGATAAAAACCTCTCTGGATTTAGAGGAGATTCCCTTTGTGATCACCTGTGCCAGATAGAAGGATTTCCTGATCACAATTGTAACATGATGATCAGCAGAGAGGTATTACGTATTCATGTGTGACCCCAGTGCACTGGCCAGTAATCAAGGAGCCTCAATCCTCACCACTAGCACCAGTGAGGGGCATGCACATTGGGAAGGATAACAAGTACACACACAGTAAATTACAATTTACCTTAAGACCACACAGAGATCATAGTTAGTCCGGGGCTGGTTTCACCCTTTATCTCCAGATCCTCAGTTAGACACCCCAATGGCACAGATATAGGGTACAGGTCTCAGCCTAGTGGTCAAGCTAAAACCTCCAGCACCCTCTCTGTCCAACTAGTGCTTTGTGTCCCTGCCCAAGTAGCTGACACGCACACACACACACACACACACACACGCACACACGCACACACACACACACACACACACACACACACACACACACACACACACACACACACAAACACACTTTGAGATATGAGTTATATGCAAAAACACAGGCACTCCTGGGGAAGGCTAGCACAGGTTCTCCAGCTATGCCCACATCTCTGCCCAGGCTATAAGGTAGAAATCACTGCCACCAACCCCTAATATCAGCTACTAATAAGGCCCTTACCAAAGGGTGTCCAGTTTTACTGTACAATATTATTATTATCCAATTAGTAAGTATGACGAACAACAAGGCTTATTGGTGTGGCTCTGACAGTATCACTATATACATGCAATGTACTCTAGAGCTTAAATTTTCTCTACATAATACAGCCACAGTTGAAAGGTTTAAAAATATTTAATAATAAATAATAAAAACAAGACAAATCTCCTCAGTTCAATACAGTGCTAGTCAGGAGTTCAGACATCACAGAAAAATGCTTAAAATAATATTGTAGAATCATCTGACATACATATAGAAAACAGCTAGACTAATCTTACTATTTTCTATCTATTTCTACAATAAACAATGTTCTAAATAACTTACATACATACAGAGCAAAGGCAGAGTACTGGTGAGTAGATGTGTTCAGGTTCAGACAAAATCCAAAATGTTCTGATTCTTTCTCTCTGAGAAAGTCTTAAATTGTTAATACATCACTGCTGACTCATTTTAGATTACATAATTCTTAACAGTTCTGATTTAGCTTCCCAGGCTAACAGAAATTTAAAATTTACATTTCATTTTGTAATGTGCACCTGCAGGAAGCCACAGCAATAAAAGACATGATACATGTAAAATCTATCAATTAACTCTGGTTTCAAAACAATAGAAACAATTTGCTGGTCCAGATACCATGTCTTCGAGTTTGAAATCAAACAGTTATACAATGCTTGACTTATCAGCTTTCTTCCAGCAGAGTGCACTGTGGTTACATATTTGAAACTCAGTACAACATATAGTTTAATCATAACATATAGTTCTCTTTTACATTTGTAAAACCAGCCTGTGGATTATATTAATATTTACAAATCACATAAATTATTTACAAGATTCTATCTGGCTGGGCTGGCAGCCTTTCAGTTTTTCACATTTCTCCCCTCCCTGAGAACTCAGGCTAGTTTTTCAAGTGACGCCTGAGAAACATTGCTTGAGAGGGTTAGGTCTATCTGAGTATACCTTACCCTATCCTCTGTCTTGAGAGCCCATCCAAATTGGCATTGCTAAACCCTCTGTGGTGCTGCACTGGCATATATGCTTGCAACCCTAGGCTCCATATTAGCAACTTAGCATTTTGTTGGCTGGCTTGGTGTAACCATGTTAGGGGATTGTGATCTGTAACAACAGTGAATTTACTTCCATACAGATAAGGCTAGAGTTTATGCAGTGCCCACACTATGGGTAGACATTCCTTTTCTACAGCTGCAGAGCATTCCTCCTTTAGTTGGAGTCTACGACTGAGATAAACCACTGAGTGCTCTTCTCCCTCTGAAGAAATCTGGCTAAGTACAGCCCCCACCGCATGGTTTGAAGCATCCACCTGCACAACAAATTATTTGCTCTAATCTGGACTGGCTAACACAGGTGATCCTCCCAAAGCTTCTTTAAGCTTCTGGAATGCCTGCTCACATGCTGTGGTCCACACTACCTTATCTGGCCTGTTCGTTCTTATCAGGTCTGTGAGGGGAGCAGCTATGGTACTATAACTGGGGATGAACTTTCTGTAGTACGCTGCTGTCCCTAAGAATGCCCTCACCTGCTTTTTGGTAACAGGTACAGGCCATGTCTGAATGGTTTCCACTTTGGCAGGTTCTGGCCTGATCTTACCACTCCCCACTCAATGTCCCAGGTAGGAGACCTCTGCCATACCCACCTGACATTTGCTTGGCTTAATGGTCATCCCTGCCCTCTGTAGTCTGCCCAGCACCTCCCTGACATGTTGTAGGTACTCTTGCTAGGAATGGTTGTAGATGGCAATATCATCTAGGTAAACAAGAACAAACTCTCCTGCTAGGATATGCTCTACCAGACTATGGAAAGTTGCTGGGGCATTTTTCATCCCAAAGGGCATCTTTGTGAACTCATACAAGCCAAAATGAGTCACAAAGGTGGACCTCTCTCTAGCACTGGGAGTCAAGGGCACCTGCCAGTAACCCTTGGTAAGATGAATGATAGTAAGATACTTAGCCCCATCCAGCTACTCTAGGGCCTCATCTGTCCTAGGCATGGGGTAAGCATCTGACTCTGTGTGACTATTTAATTTCCACACAGAACCTGGTGCTGTCATCCTTCTTTGGCACCAGCACCACTGGGGAGGCCCAGGGACTGTTGGACTCTTGGATTACCCATAGTTCAAACATCTCCTATATCTCCTCACTCAGAGTCTGTTTGACTCTCTCTGGACCCTATAAGGGGCCTTCCTAATAGGCCTTTGGGGTCCTGTATCCACCTGGTGCTGCACCAGTTGTGTACACCCTGGTTTCCCAGTAAACATGTCCCCAAACTCCTGTAACACTGTTCGGATTTCTCGAACCTGGGTAGGAGATAGCTGCTGGGACATTGCTACCCCTTCTACTGAGGTGTCAGTCTGAGCCTCATGGAGGAGATCAGTCACCAGACCTCCCTCAGACTCCTCCTGCAATCCACTGCAAATACTCAGCACAAGGGCCTCCCTATCATGGTAAGATTTTATCATGTTAACATGGTACAACTTGTGCCTTTGCCTCCTGCCTAGCAGTTCTACCATGTAGTTAACATAATTTACCTTTCTTACCACCTTGTAGGGTCCCTCCCGAGCTGCTTGCAGCTTGTTGTCTCTGAAGGAATGAGAACCATTACCTGCTGTCCTACAACATGCTATCTAGCTTTCCTATCATACCAGAGCTTTTGCTGTTGTTGAGCTTCTGCCAGGTTCTCTTGGGACAAGCCTGTAAGTTCCCTGAGCCTTGTCCTGAGGTTTAGGACATATTCCACAACAGACTCCTTGTGAGATTCACACTCACCTTCCCACTCATCTCAAATGAAATCTAGAGGCCCTCTCACCCTATGCCCATACAACAATTCAAGGGGTGAAAAACCCATGTATTCCTGGGGAACTCTCTAAGCAAACAACAGATGAGGCAAATATTTGTCCCACTCCCTCTTAAACTGGTCTGCAAATGTCCATAGCATGGACTTGAGTGTAGAGTTTAACCTCTCAACAAGACCATTAGTCTGGGGATGGTAGGGGGTGGTCTTCACATGATTCATGTCACAGTACTTCCACAGACAAGCCAGCAGGTCTGACATGAAATTGGCACCTCTGTCAGTCAGTATTTCTTTTGGGAAACCTACCCTGTTAAAAATCTCTAACAAAGCATTTGCCACCTTTTCTGCCTCAATGGCAAAGCGACTGCCACAGGGTATCTTATAGCATAATCTACTACCACTAGGATATACCTTTTCCCTGTGGAACTTGGGTACTCAGAGGGCCCACTATATTCATAGCTCCCCTCTGAAATGGCTCCTCAATCACAGGGAAAGGCATCAAAGGAGCTTTAACCTAGTCTCCTGCCTTGCTTACCTTTTGGCACTGCTCACAGGTCCTGCAGTACCCTGTTACATCTCTGGAAATTCCAGGCCAATAGAAGTTCTGCATAACATGTCTCTTTGTACATGTTATGCCCATATGACCTGCAAAGGGAATATCATGGGCTATGACTTGAAGTGCCATATGGTAGGCTCTAGGCACTACCAACTCCTGTGTTCTCTCACCTTCTAGCCCTCCCTCAGGGGTCCTCTCTCTGTACAGTAGCCCTTTGTCCCAGTATACAGATTCCCCATTCCCTTGAGAATCAGATGCCTCACAAACTACCTGCCTCAGGCCTTGCAGTGTAGGGTCTGAGAGCTGAGCCTGTCTCAACTCTCTCTTTGTAACCCTTCCCAGCTCCACTTCCACATGAAGTCTAGCATCCACTGACAGTGGTGCCTCACTGTCAGCCTCAATACTACTACTCAACTCTGCCCTTGCAGTCACTCTGTTCAAGGGACCATCAGTACCCACAAGCAGCTGTGGCTCACCTTCAGTCTCACTGCTACAGTGTAGCTCCCTCCCTGAAGTAACCACCTCACCAGTCCTGGTTGCAAGTGTGCAGTCTGTCTGGGTCTACCCCAGGCTACCAGACCTGCATGCTTGTCTCCAAGCCTGACTCCATGTAACTGCAAGAGCACATGGTACTGCATTATCAAAATCATTCCCTATCAGGACATCTGCAGGGATATCCTCAAACACACCTACTTGCTGGCTTCCTTTTCCACCCTCCAAGTCAAAATGAACCCTAGCCAAACGTATTTGGAAGGGGGTCCCTCCTAAAGCTCTGACTGGAGTAGACTGCCCAGGTAAGTAGGCCTCACAATGGTTACATCAGAGGCTGTGTCTCTCTTAGGAATGGCCTCTTTGCCATTCACTACGATAGGATATAACCTCTGGTGGTAGTTTGGTACCCCTGTTGTCTCAAGACAACCTACTACTGGCATTTTTCTCCTTCCCACTTACTGACTGCCTCACCTTTTGTTCCCCACCTTACCTCTGTGGACATCTGTATGCCACATGGCCCCACTGGTTGCATTCAAAGCATTTAACCCTAGGTCCTGGATGTGTACCTGGAGTAGTGGCTTCCCCTGCTACTGGCAGATTCTGTTGGGGCAGTCTGGGCTGCCCACCATGGGTTCCTTTAGACCCATGAGGAGTACTGGGCATCCCTTTCGTGTGCAGGGATGCCCTGCTTTCTAGGTATACATCTCCTTTCTTCCCCAATTAATCTGAAGTAGCACATTGTCTATCAGCTAACCAGATCATCATGTCCTCAGGCAAAGTGATAAGGGCTTGTTCCTACCCTCTCAAACATATGAATGAAACTATCAAAATTATCTTCCTCTATAAACTGTGGAAGGTATTTACTGACCTTTTATGCTTTTGGGGTCCAGTTACTCCCTTCCCCATTACCTCTAAGACTCTGGTGAAGAGTCAGCATCTCCTTTTTGTACTGCCTCTGCCCCTCCTTCTCCTTAACTTCCAGGCATAGCAGTTTCTCATTCTCCTCAGCCCGTAGACATCTCAGTCTCTCTGCTGCTTCTGTTTTCAAATGCCTGCCCTCCAACTCAAGTCTCTTTAGCTCCAGATGGATTTTTAAGTCCTCTGTAGAAAGGTTGAGCTGTCCATTCTATTAGTGTTGTACATCTCCACGGCTGGTCTGATCGTCCTCCTGATTGCTGTCTTCTGTTGCAGCTGTGACCAAAGCTGCAATCATATCTGCCTTAGTCAGGTTTCCATGCACCGGTTCCTTAGCCTGGCACATCTCAGCCAACTGGCTCCTTGTCAGTTTGCCATACTCCTCTGCTGACATGCTTGCCTGCTCTCCCTGCTAACCAAAAAAATAAAACAATTGTGATCTGAACTCTGAATATTCACCTACTGGCTGATTTAGAGTTAAAAAACACATTCAGTGATCCCTGTACACAAGCTACAGGAATTCATTATCCACACCACTACAAGCCAATTAGTATGTGATGTGGCTAACTCACCACTATCAAACAATTAATATGTGGTGTGGATATCCCACCATTGCCAATCAATTAATATGTGACGCTCTGATTCTCTCTCTCTGAGAAAGTCTTAAATTGATAACACATCACTGCTGACTCATTTTAGATTACATCCTTCTTAACAGTTCTGATTTAGGTTCTCAGGCTCACAGAAACTCAAAATTTACATTTCTTTTTGTAATGTGTACCTGCAGGAAGCCACAGCAATAAAAGACATTATACATGTAAAATCTAGCAATTAACTCTGATCTCAAAACAATAGAAATAATTTGCTGGTCCAGACACCACGTCTCTGAGTTTGAGATCAAACAGTCCTACAATGCTTGACCTATCAGCTTTCTTACAGCAGAGTGTACTGTGGTTACATTTTTGAAGCTCAGTACAGCATATAGTTTAATCATAACATATAGTTCTCTTTTACATTTGTAAAACCAGCCTGTGAATTATATTAATATTTATAAATCACATAGAATTATTTACAAAATTCTATCTGGCTGGGCTGGCAGCCTTTCAGTTTTTCACATCATGTTCCAAGCTGTCTCACATCTTCATTTGGAGTGGGGTGTTGTCCATACTATAAGATGGGTTGGGGGATTGTTTACAAAAAAAGACAGTATTGGACTTCTTAGCAATTAGTTTTAGATCATTTTGTCAGTATGCCTTCCCTCATAATGGAGACAGAGAACTCTCTTAAACTAAAGACAACATTATAGTGCACTGCTAATAAATATATTTAATATTCTTGAATGCTATTGACTGTATGAGTGCTTTAGTATTTTTTATAAATGCTAGACAAGCAAATATTCATGAAATAGCAGCATTTCTGGTAGATGTTACTCCATTAACATTAGCTGTTAATGTGTGTAAGTTCAAGTTGTAGGTTCTGCTTGTCAGAAGGGGATTTGAGGATGACAACCAGTCTGCAATCATCTGCAAACTTGGTTAACCAAAGATCTCCATTTTTGATTTGGAGATCAGAGAAGTATATGTATATGGGAGGGTGGCCTAATGGTTAAGGTGTTTGCCTTAAAAAACACAAGGTGCAGGGTTTGAGTCTCACAAGGGATAATTGGCTAGACTTAAAATGGCTCGCAAGGGCAGTTAGCTTAGTACTAATCTATGAATCTTTAGGGTTGGGAGGGTGGCCTAATGGTTAAGGTGTTTGCCTTACAAACACAAGGTGCAGGGTTTGAGTCTCACAAAGGATAATTGGCTAGGCTTGAAATGGCTCGCAAAGGCAGTTAGCCTAGTACTACCCTATGAACCTATGAACCTAATAGCAGAGGTCCTAGTATTGATCCCTGAGGATGTACCTGCCACCCTCACTGTGCAGGATCTGTCCATTTGTTATTCACTTACCTACACAGAGATCAGTTTGGAGGACATTTAAATTGCTAATTATATTATTATTGGATACTGTAGGAAGCAGCACTGTTCTAGCTGTGGCCAAAGCATATGGGACAGAATTTGGCTTTAAACTTATGTTTACACTTTGACAGTTAAACAGGCCATCTTCACCAAATACATCAATGTCATTTATACTTGCACTTAGCCCGACCTTGCATGCTGCAGCCCTGCTGGCCATATCATTTATGCGCAGATCATCTCGCATATTAACCCAGAACTGATACTTGTACTCTTTCCGTTAAGATAAGGCTAGAAACCTACCAAAGCATTTGCCTTTGCCTGCAGGGTTATGTATTTCTGTTTAGGCTTCACACAACTGTGAATGTTTGGAGATGCTTCTATAGGTAGAACACCAAAAAGCCAGACAAGCACAGTAAAAGCACTAAGAACCAAAAGAGAACCCTGCCAGAAACAAAATGCTTCGATAAGGAATTCCAAATGACACCGGAAGTTGACTTTCCGATTTATCGGAACCAAAAGTGGAAAAGTTAAGCTTTTTCATCAGAACTAAAATATTTAAATACAGCAATGCTTAAATAGTAAAATAGATTATCACATGACCTTTTCCAAAAAACATTTAACTAACTGAGGAAAATAAATCATTAGTTAGAAAACTTTCCCAAAACATCTTAAATAGGGTCATAGCTTCATGGGTGTTTACTAGGCTAAAGACCACAAGGGCCTTTTTAAGCCTAGCCATGCATCCCAAGTATCTGACAAGTTCTGGTATCCTTGATAAGTGTAAGCAGGTGCTTGGAAAATGAAGCATTTTACAAGCAGATGCCTGGGAGATAAACCATTTACAGGTTACCTGTGTCCATTAGAGACATAAGTGCCAAACCAGGGATGAATTTCCTGTTCCCCATCCAATTTTCCAAGTTACAGTTGAATTGGGTTAGGGTGGAACTCTGCTTCACATGGATGGGCAGCCTGTTCAATAGATGGGATAACCTCTGGGATACATACCTGTCTCTCCAACAGGTCCTATTTATATCACAGGCAAGATTTACATCTTTAGAACGGGTAATTCTGGTGTTGTTTGTTTTGTGGATATGCAGGATTATTAAATGTTTCCTAAAATATCATAAACTTAAAATTAACAAAAGTAATTTTAATACATTACTTTATTCAGAGTAATAATGATACTATTTCTTTAAATTTTTGAATGTTTTTACTAATTGTTCTGCTGAACATGTGACGTTTGTAATTAGATTTTAGCTATATAATTCTGTTTTTATTTTATTCTGTATTCTGATGAAGTCTTGCTGACGAAAGCGGTTAATAAATTTTGTATACGCTATTTCTTTGGAGGTTCTTTTTTGCTGCCTTATCCTGGTTTTGCATTCATATGTAACTTTATGCATGTTATCATTATTCACTACCTCTCCTGTCTATGCCATGTGGTTAGAAGGCTATGCCTGTACTTTTCAGTGCTCTTAGCATTTTTAGACTGAGCCTACATATAATAGTTTTATACTGCATATATTCCGGTACATTCATGGTTCATCAACAGGGGATAATTCTGCAGAATTAGTTGCAATAAGAGATGAATGTGTTGTCTTAGTAAGACTCATCTTCAGCTTTATTTAGTTGTTTTGTCAGCAGAACACCAATACACTCAGAAAAAAAAACAGTGAAATTATAAATGATAAAGCAACAGAAAAATACTTAAAAGCCTAAGATTAAATAACAGTAAAACATTTTAATAGTTGTCTTTTGTCACTACTCATGCCCCCCCCATCAAAGGCAATCCCAAAGCTATATGTTTTAAGTTAGCAGTGGAAGCCAGGCAAGAAAGGACACTATCAATGCCACTGGGCTAGTACCTGTCACAGGTGGAAGCATGAAAGGCAAACGCATGGACATCTGAATTCTCAAGAGTCTCCTGTGGAACCACTAGCAGCCCCTGAATGGCAGACCACAAAACCCAGGAAGGAATATACAGCATCAACAACAAGAGACTTAAAACGGTTATTAAGGATTTAATCTCCCCGGAGCAAGTTGGGTTTATGGAGGATAGACACACATGGGACAACACCATAACACTAGAATCTTTGATAAAATTAACTAAGCAAGATAGGAATCCTAAATATGCATTGGTTTTGGATGCATCTAAGGCATTGATCGGGTGAATTGGGACTTCTTGTTTCTGGCCCTTTTGAAATTTGACTTCCCGCTTGAATTTATTAGTTTAATTAAAACTCTATATAATAGCTCATTTACTCGCTTATATATAAACAAGATATACTCCAATCCTATTAAGATTACAAATGGTACTAGGCAGGGATGCCCGTTATCTCCCTTACTTTTTAATTTATACTTAGAAGTCCTTCTCCTTTTTGTTGCACAGAAAACTTATCATGCCATTCCTAAGATATGCAATACTAATATAAGATTTACAGCTTTTGCTGATGACCTTAATATTTATTTTATGCATCCTTCCAATGATGCTAAGAAAATAATGCACTCACTAAATACGTTTGCGGCGGTCTCTGATTATAAAATTAATGATAACAAATCCCTTGTTTTCCCGATTAATCCTGCAGCTCATTGCCAACATTTATTCCCAACCTTACCCATTCATATTAATTATTCTCTAGAGTATTTGGGTGTCGTATATGACCACTCGCATTCTTCTGTTTTACAGGCTAATCTAAATAGGACATGGACCATTATTAAACAGGATATGATAAGGTGGCAGCAATTAAAATTATCTATGCTGTCTAAAATTTCGATTGTCAAGATGAACATACTCCCTAAAGTTCTTTATCAATGCAACTCCTCTCTTTCTCCGGTGACAATCACTCTTATAAACAAGATACAGAAAGAGATCACCAAGTTTATTTGGCACCCCAAATCGGTCAGGATGGCATATTATAGGCTCACCTTTCCTAAATCAGTGGGGGGTATGGCGCTGCCCAATTTTATCCTATACTATAGAATTATTCAAGCAAACCGAATTCTGGCTATTGCCAATCGTATTCATGACTCTTCACGTTGGACTCCGTTATGGATCAAACTTTGGTACAATCTCACGATTAGTAATAATATCAATCCAAAAGCCTTACCCTTCCTGGAAAGAACTGTGATTAGTGAACTCAAGTTGCATAATACTCTAAGGGGCTTAATTAAAACTTTTCAGGAATTATTTCACTCCTTGGGCTTAACTAACGCTCTTCTCCTGTTTCAGCCCTTCCATCTTAATCCAAATGTTAAAATGAATAATCAAATGTTGAATCTTAGTAATTATCCACTGGTTAGAGACTATACCTTTTGGGATCTTTATAAACATAGGCATCTTTCACTCAAGGAACTTAGAGAAGCTTTGTCACTCTCTAAAGCATATATTATTATCTTGAGACAGCTTTGGGATCTCACTGCATTCTTTCTTTTAAAATTTCAAAGTTCAGATACAGAGATTGACACAGTTGCTCAGCTTATAAATAGTCTTGGTTCCAATAAACATATGCTTTCTATAGCATACAAATCCTTCTCTTCTTACTTATATAAAGGGGAGATTATTTTTGCTGATTATTGGAATAAGCTAGGTTTGAATATATCTACACAACAAAAACTGTGGTCGATTAAACTCACACATAAGTATTCCCCCTTTAAGAAATTTACCTTCACTCAATTTATGGTTATAAACAATTTATACATAACTCCAATTCATCTTAATAAATTTAACTCATCTATATCTATCTAATGTCCGTGCTGCTCATATCCCCAAGCTGACATTATTCACATTTTGTGGTTTTGCAAGTATGCTCACAACCTATGGTGTTCGCTTAGGATAAGATTAAGTAAAATGGGATACCATAAGTCAACGTTATCTTGGGAAATGGCACTCCTCCATATCACCAATATTAACATGACACCTCTTAGACTCAGAGTGCTTATCACCATCTGTCTACTAATTAAGTTTTATATTACCAAACATTGGGTGGATCGTACCAAATTATCTTGGAGTGAATTCACTGCCATGGCAATTAAATATATAACCTCTCAGAAAATGATAATTGTTAACCCACGCAAAAGGGTGGAAAACCAGAAACTCTGGGATTTTATTTTCCAATTACTAACGGAGGTTTAGTTTTGTTTGAGGTTTTTGGTATGATCTCCTGAGTCCTATTATCCTTGGCTTGATACTTTGAGTTTGGTTTGAGAACTCCTAGAGTGATGGGCACATGGGCTATTGGTTAGTAAGCTAGATACGGGCACTATGTATATAGTTCTTAGTGTTAGTTGATTTTTTTTTTTGTATTTGTATTGTTGTATAAATTGAAATAAAGAATTTGAAAAAAAAAAATATACAGCATCAACAACTCCTTCAGATAACTGCTACCATGTCACAAATGGAAAAATATACCAACACCAGAATCCTACTACAAATTTTAAAATGAACTGCCAGTCAATGAGGACTGTGAATAGCATAAGTAATATGCTGGTAACAACTTGTATCATTACTTAACTTGACCACAGAGTTCTGCGGGATCTGGAGATGGTCCAATTCAATGTTGGGAAGTCCCAGGTAAAGGAAATTGCAGTAATCTAGTCTAGAAGGGATTAAGGCCTGAACAACTACTAAGATGTCAGCTCGTGTGAGTAAGTGCTTTATTTTGGAAATGTTTTCTAAGTGGAAATAGAATGATTTCACAATTACTGACACTTGTTACCAAAGTTTCAGCCTGTGACCCAAAATAACACCATGACTGCACACTCTTTCAACAAACACCTCGATCATATAAGATAAAACTGGGGAGTTGTGGTGCACTGGAGTCACTTGAGGTAACCTGTACTGCTGCCACCTCAGTTTTAGACATGCTCATTTTCAAATGATTACACAAAATCCAACAATAGATGGCTTCAGGATTGTCAGTTTGGGACTACACACTGGCCATTCCATCTTGGGGAAAGGAGAGATAACTCTGGATGTCATCTGCATAACTATGGCATATTATTCCCCTCTTTCTAATAATGTTACTTAATGGAAGCATATAAACCATTAACAGCAATTGGCCTAAAACAGAGCCCAGTGTTACTCCAACTTCTAAAAGCTGGGATGAAGATGAAGATGAATTTAGTCCAACACAGACCTTCTGAAGATGGCTAGAGTGACAGAATGAAAAAAATTCTAAGATTGTGGGCAGCAGTATGACTATAAATGTTCAGTCAATACAGCGTGATCAACAGTATCAAATGTCTCCAATAATCCAGGAGGGCCAATACTGAATAGTGCACCTGGTCTCTGGACATAAGGATATCACTGCCTACCCAAGTAAGGGGAGTCTCAATTCTATGGGGAGTGTCGAATTCAGAATGAAAAGGATCCTTGAGCCTGATGACTAAGTGGTGAGCCTGAAGTTGCTTAAAGACAATCTTCTATAAAACTTTAAGAAAGGGAGGTTGAAGATTGTGTAGTAGTTTGCAAAACATTAGGATCTACAGTTGTTGCCTTGAGGATAGGGATAACAAGGGCCTCATTCAAGACCAATGGAAAAAATACTAGATCTGAAGGACATAATCAATATCTAAACAGTCATTAGTCCCAGAACATCAAAATTATTCATAACCAGCCTTGATCGACATGGATCTAATCTCTAGTTAGACACATACTACAGACAGCAGTCATGAACTCATCATAATCAAGGATGTCA
Organism: Protopterus annectens; assembly: GCF_019279795.1. Lineage (NCBI taxonomy): Eukaryota > Metazoa > Chordata > Ceratodontiformes > Protopteridae > Protopterus > Protopterus annectens. Next base: position 61,260,518 of record NC_056727.1, on the reverse strand, counting down.
AACACCATCCAAGCACCTGTAACTGGACATGAAGGCATTAAAGCAGTGTCCATGGGGTCTAGTGATAGAAGCATGGATATAATGGCAGCAGCCTTGTCAGAGAAGAAACAAGGAATAACTTAATATTGTAATACTGATAATGCTCTCTGAGTGGTTAGGCTAGGCTGCACAACACATCCATTACATGGAAGAGCATAGGCAGACAATCTGATGTAACAAAGAGATCTCTCTCTGGTTAAGAAAGTCACCATCTTATGAATGACCTCTATATAACAGGTGGCATAATGCTCCTCTGATTCAAATCTGTCACTCAGTAGACCCACCCAACACCGCTGACACTCCAGCCTGTGCTCTTTTGTCATAGTTGCTGTTTGTTCACTGTTGAACTATGGTTCATACTTCCTAATATGAATAGAATAAACATAATTTGGGACAGAGACACAGATTGGTTGGTAGGACTGTAATCATGCATCTAGTAAATAAGCAGATCACTCTAGTAGCTGAATCCATGGTGCATAACTTGTAAGGAGCTGTTTATGTTTTACGGCACTAGGAGTGCTGGTGTGTGGAGGTTAAACTTTGGAAAAGGAAGGAGCCAGTGGAGTGCTGCACTGTCCAGTTCAAACCTTTAACTTCTTTAGTGTCTTTGTAAGTGACATTGTAACAGGGATAGAAATGAATGGAACAAAAAAACAGAGGAAGAATGTTATGCCTGTTTCAGCAGACACAAATTTCTGAAATGGGACAAATGCACTAAAGGACTACTAAAGTTATCGAGGGACTTGATCATATTTGAATATTAAATGCAGCAATGAAGTTTCAGAGCAGAGAAGTACAAAATGATGCATTTAAGCTGTGGGGGATGTCAGAGACTAAGTAAATCATTTTCATTGGTGGGAATTGGGAAGAGTACTGTCAGTCTTAAAACAGAAGGCTTCCACATGCATGATTGTTGGTGTTGCATGCAGTAACCGGAGGGAAGACAGAAAGTACAAGAAGGCAGATGAAAGTTCAACAGAGTATTAAGCTGCTCTGGAGGAGGCATGGAAGAAAAGGTAATGCTAATGGACATAATTTGAGCTCTTACCTTTAGAGCTACCTAGGCATGCAGATTGTAATTTAGTTTGATGCAGGAGTTGAGGAAGTCCAAAGGAAGGCTGCAAAATGAAGTAAACAATAATTGTGCAGAATGATATGAAGTGGGGATCTGAAACACATCTGTATATATGTCTGGATCCATGGAGTTAGCATCTGTTAGAAAAAAGGATGAACAAGAAGTAGAAGAGGTGGGATGATAAGCAGAATAGCTGTCATACGGGTAGTACCTGCCCCTGTTTTTTATTTATTATTTAACTGCAAGTTTAGAATTTGCTTTGTCTCATTATTTAACCCATCATAAAATCTTACATTGTATACACATTAGCCCTAAAGGAAATATAAATAATGGCTATTTCCGAAGTACTCATTTCATAAACTGATTATAGTAAAATGCCCAAGGATATAAGAAAGTTAAAGGCATTTAAAAAAAAAACAAGACACTAATAGCTACCCATGATACGTTCACACCAGGAAGAGTCCTGCTGAAAAGTCATCATAGGTAGCTATTAGTGTCTTGCTTTTATAAATGCCTTTAACTTTGTTGTGATGAGAAAACTGCGTCACTGATAAGATTAGGAGTTACTCTATAACATGTACATATTATTTTTGTCTTACAGCTAGATGTAGTTGGAGGAATCAATACTTGACAAACACAGTCATGTATGCTTTGAATCTGACAAGACTTGATAATGAGTACAAATATGATTTAATGCCATTGGTGGTCTAGTGCCTATTTTTACACCAACGGTTTTCAGTGAACTGTGTGTGCCAGTTATAGCCGATTCCAGACATTTGCATGAGTTTCTAAAGTCCAGGGAATGTAGAGAGAAAATTACACATCAGCTCAGCAAAAAATGATTCAGATGGACAAGGTCACCATTTCCCAGCTATGTGCTCAGCAGTCAATATGTGATCAATGCTTTCTTTATTAAAATGTTTACAGTGAAACTGACAAGCATGTTATCATGCTGACCCAAGAAAATGAAAGTTAATTTGGCAAAAGTTGACAATACTTCATGTAGCCTATAACTGTTCTTTGATTTGCATTCATTTATATATATATATATATATATATATATATATATATATATATATATATATATATATGGATTCACTTCATAACATTGAAATATCAAAATACTGAAACTCAAAATACTGAAACCAAAATACTGAAAGCTCAAAATACTGAATACTCAAAATACTGAAACTCAAAATACTGAAAACACATATTATGCGTAAACTCAGCTTAAACAACATAAATCATAACAATTTCTACCAAATATATGCAGGGGGGCAAGCCCCCTGCACCCCCCATGTGGGGGGGCTGCACCCCCCACACCCCCTGCTAATTAAATATATCAACTCCAAGATTGCACATAATGTAGTTAAGTGCAATCTTGGAGTAGATTTATATAATTAGCAGGGGGTGTGGGGGCTGCAGGGGGGCTTGCCCCCCTGCATATTTGGTAGAAATTGTTATGATTTATGTTGTTTAAGGTGAGTTTACGCATAATATGTGTTTTCAGTATTTTGAGTTTCAGTATTTTGAGTATTCAGTATTTTGAGCTTTCAGTATTTTGGTCTTCAGTATTATGAAGTTTTGTCATTTTCAGTATTTTGAAGTTTCAGTGTTATGAAGTGAATCCATATATATATATATATATATATATATATATATATATATATATATATATATGTTTTAATTGTCTTGTGAGTTACATAAGGAATATGTTTATTTCTGTCAGCTCTAACAAATGTAGAAAATGTATTGCTACACGGCATTACATGGTGCTTCAGTATATTTAGTTCGATGTACATTTGAATCAGGCTGAGATCATATACCCCTACCCTACCTGTTCCTTAAAAATGCAATACAACTTTTAGTGCCCTGTGCAATGCATAATAACTAATAAAGGTCAAAAGAGCATAGCAATTCACTGTACCATATGAGAGAAGACTGCACAAGAGCTAATCATTCCATATGTAAAAATGTGTTCACTTTACTTAATTCTCTTTTGTTCATATTTTATTCAGTAAGAATCTATGCATGTAATCTATATGTACTGACCAAACTATGCCTGAAAAATTTCATTAACTGTCATTAAATAGACACTTTTTAGAATGGACTGGATATTATTACTCACGGGGTCTATATCAGTTCATCGAAACGGCTGAAGTTCGAACACCATATGTTTGAACTTCAAACCACGAATTGCACAAACATCGAAGTCTTAGAACAGCAAGTTTTTTCCCAGGGAAAAAAAATCGCTGTTCCAAGAAACACACACACAACACAAGCACACCAAAAAAAAAAATCAATCCACACACACACACTCAAAATCCTACATCTAACCCTACACTAAATTGTACATACACTACTACCTATCCACTTACCTTAACCCAAACCCTAACACGAAGGTCCATCACTATCGCACACTCACCTGACCGGCGTCCTAACCCTAACTCACCTATCCCGCCCTAACCCTAAAGTCTGTCACTATCGCACACCCACCTCACCTGCACCCTAACCCTAACTCACCTACCCCGCGCCCTAACCCTAACATCCACACAATTGCACACTTACCTGAACCCGACCCGTAACTTCCCACCACAGTCCTGATAATCGCAAAGCCACAGAAACAGCGCACCAAATTCTTTCCCTGGGAAAGAATTTGGTGTTCCGCGGCTTTGCGATAATCAGTGTTCAAACTTCACAGTTCGAACATCTGGTATTCAATATTCAGCCGTTTTGACGGACTGATATAGACCCATTATTCACAGCCTCTCACGTTTGACTAACAGCAACGGCAGAATGTGGGCAGTGGTCAGAAAGTGTGTATGTAGTTAGACAACTAGCTGTTCTTACTTAGCCTGCCAAATATTCTACCAATACTGACATTTTATAAAATAAACTGACAAATAGGGGTGGATCAGTAACATCATCCTACTTATGAGAGATTGTTTTCTTAACAACTTTCCAGGTAACTACACAGTTCCAGTTTTAAAAGTAGTTTTGAATATATATCTCTGGAACTGCTCTGCACAGTCTCTTCTTGCTAAGATTATTTATGGTACTTGTAAGCTAATAGAGCCCTACAGAATGTGATGTAATTTTGGTTTCATCTGCTTTCATTGTCACATCAGTAAAATGTGTATTACATTAGTCTTCAGTTGAAATTAAATATGACTCAGCTATTGTTAGATATCATTATCAGGGATATTGAGATAGAGTGCAGACCCTTGTTAGTGTTGCTATTATTATAATCATCAATGAAATACAGTATTACAACCTGATTACATTTGCAAGACATTTTAATCAGTTAAATTCTGAATACTATTAAAATTTATAAACATAGCACACTGTGTAAAAACTGTGCTCAAAGGAAAGCACAAACAAAGTTAGTACACAATTAATAAAGACCAGCAATGGTGCCATGGAGATCAAATATGCTGTTACAAAAACATTGCCAGAAATATTATGTAAATGAGCATGAGTGATGCAAAGAGAATGAATGTGGTTCATCATATGCAGCAGGTGTATACGATGACATGCACAGAAAAACACAAGTATAAACGTGTGTGAAAACAGTGGGGACCACTAGAACAACAGTACTGATAGCATCCATGAATAATGCTCCATCTGTCATTGCCAATGTCATACCTGCTGAAGCTGCCACAACAGTTGTAAATGCAGCCAGTCAACAAAGAGTTCTATGCCACTGCCCCAAAAGGGTTTTTAGGGCACAATGTCTATACACTGGCCTTAGATGGCAGCAACAGCTGGACAGATTTTGCATGGATGCACAGATATTGGATGAGATTATTCTAAGTGTGTCTACCTATGGAATTAACAGAAGGTAAAGGAAGACCCATACCTTTACAGATAAGGATAGTAACTATTGTGATCATTCTGACAACACACACTTTCTACAGACCATTGGAGACACAACAGGCATCTTACAGGCATTGGCAAGTCACATACTACAACAATTCTTGGATTGTTTGATTGTTTTCTGGCCAATCTAGACCACTACATATGACTCCCAGAAATGCAGGTCGAGATTACTCCTATAATGTTTGTGCTGCAGAACACATTCCACATACCTAGGGTCCTCAAGTCAGTAGATGCCATGCATACTGCAATATTCTGCCAAATTCAGTAGACATGGTTACTAGAGTAACTCTTAGGTAAACTGTCAGGTATTATGTGATATTGTAATACATGGCACACAACCAACATATATGCCCAGTATCCAGAGGCAGTCATGATGCCAATGACTAATATGCTAGTTCCTATACTGTTCCTAGAGATTGGACACATCTCCCATGAGAATCTATTAGGTGATGCCAGACATCTATTTGATTCATGGTTGATGACACTTGTAAGATCCTCACAGACACCTGTACAGGTGATTACAACTATGTTCACCACTGTGGAAGGAACATCATCAAACTTGTGTTTGGGTAGCTGAATATGTATTTTCACTGTGTGCACATCTCCAGTGGCACAATCCATTATCCACCTAAGAAGGCCTGTGACATGTTTGCCACCTGCTGCACCATTCAGTGTATTTATCTCTGAAGGTTCACCATATATTTACCACTTGCTGCATCCTACATAAATGATGCACAATAACCTGGAACATTAACCTGAGTATGATGTGTTGCGGGTGATGATGAAAATGATCTGTTCTTTCCCTAATGGACCTCCTGCATATCTGCAAAACAAACAGCACCAGAAGTACCTGTTTTAAAGACTTAAACCTTGTCTGTGATATAAATAGGACCTGCTGGAGAGACAGGTATGTATCACAGAAACTACCTGTTTTTTGGAACAGGCTCCCCATTCCTGTGAAGCAGAGCTCCTTCCTAACCCAGTACAAGTCTAACATGGACAATTGGATGGGGAAAAAGAAAGTCATCCCTGATTTTGGCACCTATGTCTCTAATGGGCACAAGCAGCCTGTAAATGGTTCATCTCCCAGGGACCCTGCTTGTAAACATTTAATCTCCCAGCCCCCTGCTTACACTTATCAAGGTTTTGAGAACTTGTCAGAGAGTTGGAATACATGGCTAGACTTAAAAAAGGCCTTCTTGGTCATTAGCCTAGTAAATACCTACACCTATGAACCTATGAATCAGCCACCTGTGCATCCACACTTTGGAAAACCCTGCTGCAGCAAGACATACAGGCTTAGCAGATGCAGGTTGTTGTAATCACCCAATTGCTTACATAAAGGTAGGGAGCATACCTGCAAGCAAAGAATATATTCTTATTGATAAGTTTATAACTAAATGGAATGCCAATACTGTCCCAAATAAGAGGCCTAGGGAGAGCAGAAGCAGAACCTTCTGCATTGCCAGTGTAATTCCTAGGCATAGTTACAGTGGATTGTGTGACATGTTATAGGAAGATTATTAGGAGTATAGATGTCCTGCACTGATGCAGTAATATTTCCCGGTCAAAGGCTTGCTGCTGCTGCTCTGTGTGTGTGTGTGTGTGTGTGTGTGTGTGTGTGTGTGTGTGTGTGTGTGTGTGTGTGTGTGTATGTGTGTATGTTTGTATGTGCATGCATCACAGATACCTATATATGGGCTTTCTTTTACTCATTTATATTACAGCTGCTTTACTCACAGTTTCTTTAAGTGGAATATTTGGCAGTGTAGTTCATTGTGAGACATGTGAATACACATATTTGATATGTAAATATATTTTCTCTGAGTTGGTATGGCAGTAGAAGCAGTATATTTAGTGATCAAGGTTGTGGAGGCAGAACCCCACATTAGGGGGATGCAGGGGGTCTTGCCACTGCAAAAAAATGCCTTCTAACTTCCTGCTTATCATGAGTGCAAGCAATTTTGACTGTTCAGCTGAGAGGAATGTGAATGAGCAGTAGATCAGCTAATGAACTAAATCCATATACAAAAAGGATCGACATCACAAATGAGTGACAAACAAAACAAGAGAATCACAAAACACTGACACTTTCCCTCCAAGTATTAGTACACCTCTGCTGCAAAACCCAGATTGAGTATTGTCTAAACAGTGAAAGAGTTTTTAGTAAGATAATGTGTAGGGTTAGGTTTATCGTTATACTTAGGGTTATCTCACATGAGTAAGGTAAGCAGGGGAACCTCCTCTTCTCTTTTCACCATTTCCTGACATCTGGCATAAAGGCTTCAGGACATGTAGGCTGTAATGATGAAGGAAGGACCTCTGAGCATTGGTAGAAAGATGGTTGGAAGTAAGCTAATGTTTCTGCAAATTGTATGAATGCAGTCACATATTTTATCAGATACTGTACTGTAATGCTGGGTAAATTAATTATTGAAGATGAGCTATGAGAAGGTGAAGCAGTTGATTGGGGTGATATTGTTGAGAGGATTTAAATAAAGATAATGGTATATTAACTTTAAGCCAGGATGTGGAAGAGACTGTGGAGTTATACAAGTTCATTGAGGGTTATTAGGCATGCAGTCTGGAAGACCATTAAGGAGCCTAGCCCAAATTCACAATTGCGCTAGAGCACTGTCTGATTAAATGACTTGCTTAGGGTCACACATAGGCAAATGAAGGTGGAAAGATTCAAACCCTGTACCCATGGAATAGGAAGCAGCTCATTAACAAATCAGAGCCTTAGTCCTCTGAGCTAACTGCCATACTTTGTCTGATAAAGTAGTATCAGAATCTCTCAGGTATGATACTTATGGAGTTATTTTGTGGTGATAAAATGTCAGTTCTCAGAAGTGCAAAAGCAAGGTAAACTATATGTAGCAGCAGACGTCAGTGTGTCTCAGGATGTGAAAGTGTCTCTGTCTTGTGTTGCCTTATACACTAATTGTCCAATTAGCAGTTAAATTGGAGAAAAGTGCAAACAGATATGACATTTGGGAGAAACTATCTGTGCCTTTATGGATTAAAGCACAAGATGTAAGAGCCTTGAGTCACATAAGTGCAAGACGTTTTTGTGGGATTACACTGAACCAATGTGATGTGGTATGTGGTGATTCAGACTAATACTACTGCAGCAGGAGATCTTAATTGTAACGAAGAAGGAAGGAAGAAATCTTTAGCAAGCTTTGAAGATGTTGAGAAAAAGTAATAGGAAGTGGGCAATTAACATTAGGAAAAGCTAGGAAGTATACATTAAATAGAGGTAATAGTGAGGCTCAGAGTTTTTTATATTCTGATACATTGAAAGAGACAGAATGGCAAAAAGAATAAATGAGTTCCTCTGGTAATCAGATAATATGATCAATTTTTATTGTAAAGGAAACAATTGTTAGACTGGGGAAGGACTCAAAGGGGCTAACTAGTCTATTAAGTATGGCTGTGGAGCTAGGAGATGACTTCTATGTTATGGTCTAGTCAAAACAAGGCTATTTTATGCTACTTGGGAGGAATGGTGGGTATTGGTGGGAGGAATTCAATTGAGAAAATAGATTTTATTTGTTGTTTGATAGAACTAGTATTAGAACTAAATGTTTTTCTGTTTGATGACAAGTATTATCTGCAAACATCAGGCGTAGCTATGGGCCCTTCATGTGCCAATAGCTACGCCAATTTGGTTATGGCTGAATGGGAAAATATTTATATATTGGGAACCACTGGCTTTAATGATAGTATATGCTTTTATTGTTGATTTGTTGATGACCTTTTTTGTATTATGGAAAGGAGACTATACTCACCTTTGTCATTTTGTTACATATTTCAATAACAGCAGTAATTTTTGAAATTTACTATGAAAAATTCCCAGTCGAAGATAGATTTTTTAGATGTCAGTATTTTGAGAGATGAGAATAAGAAGTTGTATATATGAAGATTTAGGAAGGAATGCTACTGTAATAGCTATTTACACCTTACCAGCCTGCACCCGCCTCACATATTTCAGAATATAGCAAGTAGACAAACATTTAGGAGTTCTAGTCTTCATGCCAATGAACAAGATTTTGAGAGCAGCTTCGTCTCTATTAGTACAGAATTTTTAGAAAGAGGTTATAAGAATAAGGAAGTTAATGATGCTTATAGTAATGCTAGGGCATATAGGATGGGGCATGGCAAGTCTTATTTTTCTACACTTCCACTCCTTTCAACTACAGTGAGTAACAGTTTTAATGGAAATAGATCTGTATCTTTTTGTATGACTTAAACTTGTGATACTCCATACCTTAGAGAGATTATTAAGGACTGGTACATTCTTAAAACTGATACACATTTAGCGAATTTGGTAGGTGCTACACCAAGGTTTGTTTATAAGAATGACAAATCTCTTAAACAAATTGTATGTTATCCACCTAATAAACAGATAAGTGCATTTCCTTCTGTACATTTTGGTACTAAACAATGTAATAGCTGTGCTTTTCATAAGTTTCTTGATAATAGTAACATGTTAATGCATCCAGTAACAAGAAAAACTTTTAGGTTTAAAACTAAGGCTACTTGTGAATCTAGAAACTTAGTATACTTAGCCCACTGTGTGACATGCCCTGCATATTATGTAGGAAAAATCAATAGACGTCTTTGGGAACATATTAGAGATCACTGTTACTGTGCCTGAAAAGGGCTGCATTATAGTGCTATTGCCAAACATATGGTTTCGCAAGGCGATAATCACTGGTTTAGTTTTATGGCTATAGATGAAGCTATTGATGGAGTTAGGAAAGGTTATCTGGTTAATACGACTGAATGGAAATAACTAAGATGGATACTGATGTTATCAGCACACAGGGGGTTTGGCTTAAATGAATATGTCTCACTTAAACCTGCATTAATGGAAAGGAAACTAAATAAGTAATATCTGGATAGTTTTATTTTTATTTTTTGATTGTTTTAAATATGTTTGTAGTAGTAGCACACATTTTTTAATATGAGAGTGCTCATCTCACTTGAGTTTAACAGCCTCTGGTAGTGGATTGGTTCATTTTAATTGAGCTCAATTATCTTGTTTATTTAAATGTTTAACTTGATGCTTTTGGAACATGGTCTGAAGAAACAATTCTGAAGTCGCAAAAGCGCTTACCTTGGTGTAATTCATTTTTGCTGGAGTGCTTCCGAATTGATTTTAATGGATTTTACTGCTGCTGATTGTATGTAGTTCTGCTGTGGTTCTGTGCTTGGAATTTCCTTCACAAATTTTTTGGTTAAAGAAGTGACAGAATTGATACTAAGATAGGAAAATATAGAAATTGGTAGCATGTGAGAAAGCATGTGTTAGAATTTGTCATAAACAAATATGGACAATTTCATATGCACTTGAGGCAAGGAAATTAAAGGTACATTTGATGCAAACAGTACATGCAAAGACTCTAAACAAAGCATTATGCAAATGTTAGTTTAGTATAAAGTAACGTTAAAAGGGAGGTTAATCAAGGATGTTCAATGAGCAGGACAATATTTATGTTAGCTAAGAATGCTGTTATTTTTTATACAAATATAAGTCTGACAGAAGCTGCTTGGTAAATAGAAAGAGAGAAGTATTGCCAGTTTTGTTAGTTTATGCAAATTCTATAAATATATAATATAGGTAAGAGAATTATTTCTACTTGCAGAAGATAACTTAAGGTTTGTAGGTTTATTCAAAATAAAATCAGTGAAATAAGTAAAACGGTTTAGGAAATGTAAAACTGGTGTTGTTTATACTAGAGGAGATTAAAGTATTAGGTTTGAGACTTGGTAAAGGGGATGGAGTTATTACACACCTGGATTACAATCTAATTAAAATCTAAGATTTAGTAAATTACTGATAATCTTTTTTAAATTATACATAAAAGGTTTATGTAAAGTATTCTGTTAATTTATATACAATTAGGGCAATTAGCTTATTGAAGAAGTCTATTTATGTTTCCAGCTGTAAAAGATATAGTTTTATGGAAACTGAAATTTGGGATCATATAGGGCAAAGGTTAAATCTGATTAAGATGGATATTTTGTATAGTAATAATAATAATAATAATAATAATAATAATAATAATAAGCAGCTTGGGGTTAATTAATCCTAGTTTTCATCAGTACAACTTGTTTATGGATTTTGTAGAAAACAAAGTTTGATATGGATGCTTTAATATGTAAATTGATACTTAAAAAATATGAGTATGTGGAATGTATGTGGAAAACAAGAAAGAAAAAAAAAGTTTACTGAAGATATTGACATAAAAGAATCATTATCCTACTGGTGGATAAAGACTGAATATTGAAGCTTCAGTTGCCAAAAGTCCAACCCGTTAGTGTGACATTCTGCTATAGCATATCACGCTTGGAATATTGTGCTACCATTTGCCCTTTTTGGAGGAATTGTCCCCTTCTTCAAGCTAGGGTGACTGTGGAGTTGATATACATATATATATATATATATATATATATATATATATATATATATATATATAAGTTCAGTGTGTGAGGGGCTTGCTCCCTACATTAGGTGATGCAGGGAGGTTTGCCCCAGCAAAACAGTTAAAAAAGTGTTTTCCAGCATGTTTTTGTTTCAGTGAATGCAGTTCAGGGATTTTGATCCTTGGTGCATTTGTTTTCGTCCACTCATAGTGGACGCTAAAAGACTATATTAAGAGAGTATTTGGAAGGTAAATATTGATCAGATTCAAAAAGAAAGAAATTCAAAGATGTAATTCAGTTATGAAAAAATATTATAAATACTAGACAAGAATTAACTCTTGAATAAAACTATGTTATTAAAATGAGGCAAACAAAGTTCAAAATGCTGATGAGATGGCAGATTGTATATGGAGATTATGAAGTAAAATACCAGTCGAAACAGGCAAGTATGAAAGGTAAGTGCATAAAACCACTGCACAGTTTTTGCAGGGGGCAAGCCCCCCTGGACCCCCCCATGAGGGGGGCTATACCACCCACACCCTCTGCAACTTAAATATACCAATTCTGAGATTGCGCTACAGTGAGGACATGGATGCTAGTTTCTTAAGTAGTGTACTTACCTGTATCAGTTGCATTCACTACATTATTGTGGTTTTGGTTGTTGATCACGTGCGTTTTCTTTGTAGTGCAGTTCCATTATTTCCGTCTCGGCTTTTTAGTCTTTGGCATTATGGTAAGTCGATGTACTGTAGTAGATCCAATGCAGGCCAAATCCTCAGTTCACAAACACATACAGACACACACACACACACACACACACACACACACACACACACACACACACACACACACACACACACACTCGTGTATACATATCTATATATATCGATATCAATATATATATATATATATATATATATATATATATATATATTTTTTTTTTTTACTATCAAAATGTTGAAACTGAAAACAGTTTTTTACAAAATTACTGAATTGTTTATCCGACTTTGGTAATACCAAGTTACCAAAATGCTGGAAATGGTAAGCCTGACAATTGAGTTTTGAACGCTGGAACTTCCAAAGTCGAAAGTCCATGTTACTGTTAACACCCCCTGCATTTTATATATACCAACTCCAAGATTGCACTAGAGTGAGGAAAAAGGAAAATTTCCTGATCCACACTGTACTGTGATGTCAATTCAAAAAGTTGGGTTAATATTAGCGAATGTGTACTCACTTTTGCTAATATAAACTGAAATATTTTCAGTTCGACATTACAGCATTGGTAGGGCACATATTCAACCAACCCATATTCGACAAACTATGTTTCTACATTTTGATAGTAACTTGTGTGTGTGTGTGTGTTAGCACCGTTAGCACAATTGACCCGATGTTTGCATTGAGACAGATACTTGAGAAGAAACTAGAGAAGAGGAGAGAGTCAAACTGGGCTTTCCCAGACTTGGAGAAAGCATATGACAAGGTCCCAAGAAAGCTGATCTGGGCAGTACTGCGGTGGTTTGAAGTCCCAGAAACATTGGTAGAATTAGTACAGGCTATGTACAAGGACACAGTGACTCAAGTACGAACAGTGTTTGGTCTCACTGAGGGGTTCCCAGTGGGAGTGGGTGAACACCAGGGTTCAGCTCTGAGCCCACTGCTGTTCATACTGGTAATGGACTACATCAGCAAACAGGTTGGAGGGGTCAGAGCAACAAAGCTGCTGTATGCAGACGATGTGGCAGTACAGGCAGACTCTGATCTAGAACTTCAGCAAAGGATAGGAGAATGGAATGCAAATCTGAAGGCACATGGGATGAAACTAAGCACAGATAAGACAGTGGTAATGACAGCAGATTGGGGAAATCAGAAGAAGCTGAGAATAGAGATAGATGGGAAGACAGTGGAACAGGTAAACAGCTTCAAGTATCTGGGAGGGGTGGTTGAGGAGAAGGGTAGTCTGAATGAAGAGGTCAAAGCTAGAATCAGAGGGGCTGCAGCCAACTGGCATAGAGTATCAGGTGTAGTATATGACATAAGAATGCCAAAGAAGCTGAAAAGTAAGGTGTACAAGACAGTGGTGCGACCAGTACTACTGTATGGTACAGAAACCTGGGCAGAAAAGGCAGAACAGTTGAAGAAGCTAGAGGTGATGGAAATGAAGTGCCTGAGAAAGGTGGTAGGATGCACACTGCGGGACAGGCAAAGAAATGAGGACATAAGAGCAGAAGCCAAAGTAGCTCCAATTGCAGAAAAGATGAAAGAAAACAGAGTACGATGGTATGGGCACATGTGTAGAAAAGCAGAAGACAATCTGGTGAGGGAGATTTGGGACAGACAGGAAGAAGGTAAGAGGAAGCGAGGGCATCCAGCAAAGAGGTGGATGGATTGTGTGAAAGAAGACCTGCGACAGTCAGGCATGAGTGTTGAAGAAGGCAGGAGAGTGGCACTGAATCAAGGGAGTTGGCGACAGTTAATACGATACCCCGACCCCATGTAAATGGGAAAAAGGGGATGATGATGATGATGATGATGATTGTGTGAGATTGTGTGTGTTTATATATATATATATATATATATATATATATATATATATATATATATATAAAATATGTTTGTGTGTAAATCTATATATATTTAAGTAAATACATATAAAAATTTAAACACTCACAACATAGACACCTTAATGCTGACAGTGTATAATATTAACATATCAAAATACCTACATTAAATGATTTGAGAAGAACAAATGCTCTACTTTTGGGAACAGTTTAAATTCAAAACAAACAAAAGACCCTAAACCCTAGCAAATCCATAAGAATGGTTAGTCTGAGTAGTGGTAGTGTTATGGAATGGGTTTTTCTAAGGGGAAGTGCACAGCTGGAGTTAGCATCTCCCATAAATAACCTTATTAATGCATGCTAACCCTAAAAATGACCATAATTCTTACCCTACAACTTACTTTAGAACACTTTCTGTAAAACTACCACTACACAAGACAGTGTCAACCACACACATGCAGACACACACGCACACACACACACACACACAAACACACACACACACACACACACACACACACGCACACACACACACACACACACACACACACACACACACACACACACACACACACACACACACACACACACACACACACACACACACCAAGAACAGACACAACAGTAAAGCTAACCCTTGCTTAAACCCTTATGCTAACTGTATCCCGTGATTGCTTGCACTCACTTCCATCCCAATACCAAGTCATGTATCTGTCTCTTGACATTCTGAAATGTAGGTAAAATGAACTGTTGACATTATGAACAGCAGTATACACACATACATACACAAACTCACTGAGACGCACCCTCATCTATCTAAAATAATTTGCTTTAATATAGAGCTCCTACTCTTTTCATTAGGTTCTATTAGATCTATTATATCTAGCTGAGCTTCCCACAAATCTGCTAGATAGACCCTTGGTTTACTTTCTCATCCTAATGATGGCACACTCAGTAATACAGTACCCCCTAATGCTGCACTGCAGTGTCGCCACTGAAAAATGAATTACAATCCCCAGTGTGGGAAGAGAAACTACAGTATTCTGGTCTTCCAGCATTAAAGGTGAGTATGCTGCCTGCTGAGTTACTGACCCCAATATCCACTGTGGGGATTTATGACACTGCTCATACAATAGTAGGTACAGTAAGGACAGTATGCTGTATACACATGAAGACTGCTGAATGTCAGGCATGTATAGCAATTAGTATACCACACTAGTATGGATTAACTTGCGTTACCTTGTATGTTGTAGCAGCATGCTGCCATGCATATATAGGTAAGTCATTTAATTTATGTTTTGAAGAACACATCATAGGAATAGAGGGACAATATTAGGGAAGCAATCATGAAATCCATAAGATGCCTAGCCATATACACCTTTAAGCAGACACAATTAAGTGTTCTTGCTTCCCTTTTCAAGCACTTAACCTCCTAAATTGAGCAGAGCTGTAAGTAATCCTGATGTAAAATTGTGTGGATCCAGCAATCAAGACTAGCCTTAAAGATAGTCAAAGTTGTACTTTGACTTATAATGGTAACTTAATCCATAGGCTGGAAACACATTGAGAGATTAACCTATTTATAGATTAACCTATTTATAGATTAACCTATTTATAGATTAACCTATTTCTCTAGTGAGTCTTGTTTATTTGTTGGTGTAGATTTAGGTCCTTAATGCAGGTATTTGTAGAGCCACTAGTTTTACAAAGAAAGAGAAAATCAGATAGGATTTGATCTTTTATGGGAAGAAAAGCAAAGCAGAAGTTTTCCAGGATCAGCCTGTAGGCTACTAAATATAATAAGAGTTGTGCTAATCTGTTGAGAAAGTTGCAAGACTTAATTGTTTTAATTTTCCTTAATAAGGTATCTTTGAGGTCTTTCTAGATGAACAATATGCTTTGATTTTTATATACCAAAGATGGCACTATATTCAGTGATGGGTTTCATAAGGGAGTACAGTGGCAGGATGACGTCTTTGCAAACTGAAGATATTCTCTTGGAAATTAACTGGGCCAGGCAGAAGGATTCCTTAACTATGGTGGATTCATGAAAATCAAATGTGAGAGAATAGTCCACATAGGTATCCAGATTTCTTATGACTATGTCTGTCTGAAGAAAAGTACTATTTAAAGCATATGAGTTGGGAAGAGCTTTTTTATTGAACGCTATTATGCTGCACTTTTTTGCATTTATCTTGAGACTGTTTTCAGTACACCAGGTATGTGCATCTATCAGCCCTTCCTGGTGTTGTTTAGTATCAGTGGGTGAGCAGATAACAGTGACCAGCATGCATCCATCATCAGACTTGGTCAACCACACTTTTGCGATGTTGAAGCAGATGTCTGTAAAATGCATGTCAAACATGAAAGGTCCCAGTGTGATGTATGCAGTACCCCATTAGTTACAATTTTACATTCAAAGAAGTTACCAGGAACTTTCACAGCTTGGGATCTGTCAGAGAGCCATTTTGCAATCTAGTGGATAACATAGGGGTTTACATTAAGTTTATCAAATTTTGTAACAATACCAGTATGGGGGAATAGTATCAAAAGCCTTGGCCAGATCGAGATAAGCAGTGTGCACTGAATGACCAGTGCCCATAGCATCTGTAACCTTTCAGAAAGGCGTATTAGATACAGGAGACAGGACCTGTCCCTCACAAAATGAAACTGATTGGGCCATAATCCTTTAATTTACGGTGTCTGTATAAATGAGTTCTGTTATGATACATACCATAGCTTTGCATATAAGACTGGTGAGGCTGATAGGCCTAAAACTGTCTGGATCTGTTAAAGGGCCACCCTTGTGTAGGAGAGTCACACTGGCTACTCTCCAAGCATCAGGCACAGACCCTGTAGATGTGATGATGTTGAACAGTTTAAGTAGAGGCTCAGATAGTGTATAGTCTGCACTAATAACAGTGCAGCCTTATATGTTGTCTGGTCCCATGGAAGTATTACTTTTAGTCTTTGAAAGTGACGTTAAGACCTGTTCAAAAGTGACTTCAGGGGGAATTTAATCTCAGGGATAATGGGGGCAGCAGTGTGGGTAGCAGTAAATTGCCTCCTCCTGCCATAACGTAGACCTAGTTGACCTCTGACCAGCAAAATCAAGGATTAGATTGGCTGCATAGTTTTAATTGTGTTGACTTAACTCTTCTGAAATCTAAGAATTCAGCTGTATGAGACACTCCATTTATAATTCTTATGTATTTTTCTCCTGCTTTATATTGTTTTCTAGTATTAGATTGCACTTGTATTGTACTAGATACTACTTTGTAATTCCCGAGGAGCTTTTCTATTCTTGCCTTATACTGTATTTTGCTTTTGTTGTTTATATATAGATTTGCTATTGTATTAGATACTTTATTTGTATTTTCTTTTTGGAGCTTTTCTCCCCGGGCCTCCACTGAAAATGGGCTCTTCTTGGCCCAGTGGACTTTCCCGGTTAACAAATGCCAATAAATAACAATAAATAAATAAATACATTTGTCTGCTAATATATATTGGCTATATTCAAGAAATTGGAATATGTGATATCATTATAGATGAGCTCAGTGCATTGCTGGACATTATTCCTTATTTTCCTGATATAACCGAAGAAAGATTTATAGGTTCCTAGGTGATTTCTAGGCTAATGACCCATGATCTTTTAAAGCCTAGACTTGCTTCCCAAATTAATCTGACAGGTGGATACTCTGGATTGTTTTTATGAGGTATTTGCAGACTTAGGCATGGTTGATTAAGCATTTACACACTGCCTGTATCTATTAGAGACATAGGAGCCAGACCAGGGGTAAATTTCTGTTTTTCCATCCATTAGTCCAAGTTACACATGAATTGGGTTAAGGAAGAGCCCTGCTTGACATGAATGGGAAGCCTGTTCCACAGAAAGGTTAGTCTTTGAGGCACATATCTATCCCTCCAGCATGTCCTATTTATGTCGCAGGTTCATAGTTGTGTACTAGGCTAATGGTCCTGGAGCCTTTACAAGTCTAGCCCATATGATTACCCTGGCAACGTGCCACCCAACCTTAGTTCCCAGTGCCTCTGTCGAGTAAAGCCACTGGAGTGATCCCAGGGGTGAATTTTCTATTTCCCATCCACTTATCAAGATTTCTCTTGAAGAGAGCCAGTGAGATGCTCTACTTGACATGTATGGGAAGTCTATCCCAGAGCATGGGCAGTCTCTGGGTTATGAACCTGTCCTTCCAGCATGTTCTGTTGATTGTGTTAATGATGTTGAGGTCTCTGGAGCATGTTATGAGGATGAATTGAGATTTCTTTAGATGCAGCATTTCAAACAGAGCTGGGTCAGACATGGCTTTGTAAGTCAAGCAGAGATCGCCTCTAAGTAGGCGATATGAGACAGAGAATAGTTGGAGTTTTTTTAGTCTGTCCATATAAGACAAGTGTTTAAGGCCTAGGATCCTCTTTGTGAGGTACTTTTGTGGCCTCTCCAGTCATACCTCTCAAGTGTACCTCATTACGAGGAACTTACCTCATTTGGGGTCTTAAAAACTTCTTTTTCCTCGAAGTTCCTCAAAGTTCCATATTGAAAGACTCTGTCACACATTCAGTGTTAGGAATTTTTTAAGTGAAATCCATTGTAAATAGAAATGAATCATATTAATTCATTAAAATATCTTTTTTATAAGTAAAACCAGCATATTTTAACCATCCTATGACCTTCCTATCTGAAATTGTTAGTAAGCCATTAGTACGTGTTCCACATTTTGCCCATTTATTCCACATTATGAGGACTAGTGTTCCTCATTTTGGACAATGAAGGTTGAGAGCTATGTCTCCAGTTGTTGCAGGTATCTAGTGAGGTACATGCCAAATGGGGCATTGTACTCGATGATTGGTCTAATGAGGGAAGAGTAGAGGGAGACAATGACCTCTTTCTTTCTAGATGCAAAACCCTTAGTAATGAGATGTGCCACATAGAAGGACTTTCTGACCACAGTGGCAATGTGGTGGTCAAAAGAGTGGTTGCTGTCAACCTGTGTTCCCAGTTCTCTTATAACGCCTTCTATGTTCAGTGGACTACCCTTGATGTGGTAATTCAAGGGAACTGGGTTTTTCCAAAGGGGGATGATGACACATTTTTTGTCATTGAGCTTAAGGCCATGGTTCTGACACCAGTTGTTGGTCTCAGTGAGACCTTTCTGTAGGATGTCAACATCACTTGGGGAGTTAATAATAGCAATCGTCTGCGAACTTTGTCAGCCAGAGTTCCTTCATGTTGGCCTGAACTTCAGAAAAGTAGATACCAAACAAGAGAGGACCCAGGACCAAACTCTGTGGGACTCCACTCATGACTGGTCTGCAGCCGGACCTGGAGTGAGCTACTTTCACAATGTGGGTTCTGTCTGTGAGCCAGTTTGCAAACCACCTAGTGATATAGGGGTTAATGCCTAGTTTAATGAGTTTTTCAATGATTCATGAGTGGAGAATGGTATCAAAGGCCTTGGCCAGATCAAGGTAGGCTGTATGAACCACCTTGCCATCATCCACAGCTCTAGTGACTGACTCAAAGAAGTCGACCAAGTTGAGCAGGCATGATCTACCCTTTACAAAACCAAACTGTGTAGGATCCAGAGTTTGGAGATTCCCTATATCCTTGTTTATTAGGTCCATGATGATGCATTCCATAGCTTTGCATATAAGGCTTGTCAGGCTAATGGGGCGATAATTCCCAGGGTCTGTAGTCGGTCCTCCTTTGTGGAGATGGATGACTGTAGCAGTGCTCCATTTGGTATGGGCAAAGCCTGAGGTGAGGCTGTGATTAAACAGGGCATACAGGTGAGGTGCCAGTTCACTCTGTAGTTCATGTAGAACACAGCCAGGGATATTATCAGGTCCCATAGAAGCTGTATTCTTGGCCTTGGACAGTGCTGTTTTACTGGGTGCCTGGCAATCTACTGGCATTATGATTGGTCCTTTGGGGATGGAGAGAGGGGTAAAGCTGACACTGAATCTGTTGGCCAGTATATTGGCAATATCTGTTGGCTTGGTGTAGGAGGTACTATTGTGCAGTAGCTCAGAGCAAATCTGGGTATTGCCGTAGAGATTCTTTACATAAATATAGAAAGCCTTGTGGTTGTCTTTACTATCTCCTGCAATTCAGTTTTCATAGCTAGCTTTAGAGGATTCCATGAGGGATCTCAACTTTTTGTTGAGGCTGATAAGCAAGTTTTTCCAGTCTTGGGACTTCACCTTATTCCGCATCAGTTTACTTCTTCTGTTGTAGAGTTTGTTTATGGCAGGGGACCACCAGATTGGCTTCCTTTTTTTGGAGGAGAGCATCTTGGTTCTATTGGGTATGGTGAAATCCATGCATTTGTGTATGTGTTCATACAGTGCATTGGTGTATGATTCGGCGGTCATGCAACTATTCTCCATTTGCATGGGTGCCATGAAGTTAGCCATCTCTGTTTTTAGGAGCCCAAAGTTAGCTTTGGAGATGTTTTTCATGGTGGTTACCATTGCAGGGGGGTGGGAGGAATGTGGATGTCCAAGGTGATTAGTCTGTGGTTGGATCTAACCAGGGAGGAGTTGACTACTGGTGTAGAGCAGTGGTCGCCCATGTTAGTAATGACCAGGTCAAGCATGTTGTTACCTCTAGTGGGGGTAAAAACGAGCTGGTCCAGGGCACTGGAATTAATGACTTCCAGGAAATGTTGGGCAAGTGTATTGGCACATGAGTAGTTTTCACAGTTAATGGAGAGGTAGGTGAAGTTGCCCAGTATGAGAGTGTTAGGGTGGACCCTAATATTCTCCAGGGTGCTTAGGAACATGGAGTGTGAGTCTTGGGACATGGTTGTGACAAGGTGAGGTTTAAGTCCCTAGGTAGGGCAATTTTGTTGCTAGTTGTTTTACATATGTGCAACACACATCAGAGCAGGATCAGAGGATGCTTTGTATGCCAGGCTTAGGTCACCTCTCTGCTGCATCTTTACTGAGCACAGGAACAGGGCTTTGATGCAGACCATACAGGGCATTTTTTACACCCTGTAGTCTTTTTGTGAGGACCCTCTGTGGATGCTCTACTTTTTGCATATGCCTGGTCCTGTACATACCAAACGTGGTGCTGTATTCAATGACTGGTCTGATGAGGGCCAAGTACAGCTGAACAATGACATCCTTGGACCTAGATGCCATACCATTGCTTATAAGTTGTGCAACATGATTTCCTTACCACTGTAGACGCATGATGGTAAAAGGTCAGGTTGCTGTCTGCATGCATTAACAGATTCCTGACCACTGGGTATACTCTTAGGGGTGTATTGCCAATGTGCTAGTTTCCATGGGTAGCCATATTTCCAAAAGATACTATTATGCATTTCTTGGCATTGAGTTTTAAACCATGGCACTGGCACCAGTTATTTGTCTATATTGGACGTTATTAGAGGGTATTTGTCTCATTGGGGGTTTCTATTACTGTAACTAGTTTGCAGTTGTCTGCAAACATGATCAGCCAGAGGCCCTTGACATTGGCCTTGACCTTGGAGAAAAATATGTCAAAAAAGAATGGGCCCAGCACTGAGCCCTGAGGGATTCCACTTGTGACTCACCTCTTTGTGGAGGCAAACTCATCTATTCATACTTCTTGAGTTCTATCTTTGAGCCAGCTGGCTGTCCAGTAGGTGACACAAGTGTTTATATTTAATTTTGTGAGTTTGTTAACAATGCCATAGTGGGGTATTGAGTTGAAAAATCTGGCCAGGTCAAGGTAGGCAGTTTGCACTGTTTTTCCCCTCATACATTGCTTTGGTGACCTTCTCGAAGAAGTCCATCATATTGCGTAGGCATGACCCAGACTTGACATAACCAAAGTTGGCTGTGTCCAGTGACTGACAGTTTCTTATGTCATTGTTTATTACTTCCATGATAAGTCTTTTCATGGCCTTGCATATGAGACTAGTCTGACTTATGGGTCTGTAGTTAACTTGGTCTGTAAATAGCCCACCCTTGTGCAGAGGGATGACATTTGCAGTCCTGCATTCACTTGGCATGAAGCCTGTCTGGGGGCTATGGTTAAATAGTGATTCTAATGGTCCTGATGGGTCATGTTTTATTGTATTAAGGAGGCATCCTGGGATATTGTTAGGGCTCATTGATGCAGTGTTCTTTGCCTTGGAGAATGTATTGAGTTCCTGTTCCCTAATGACAGTTGGGGAACTATGGTTGAGCATATTTCCTAAGGGGTGTTGAGTGGAGGGCGGTTACAATTAGAGCTAAATGTGTTGATCAGTAGATTTGCTATATCTTTCAGCGAAGTATAGGTGGATCCATTTACAATTAGTTTGGCACATTGCTATCTATTGTCTGAGGTTTCTGCTATAGCTGAAGAAAGACTTGTGATTGTCTCTGGCCTCAAACTTAGCTTTAGTGGACTTGATTAGCCCCTAAGTTGCTTGTTTACACTGATTAGGAAGTTTTTTTACCTTGGTGATTTTTGTACTTTCTAATTTTTACATGATTTTTTTTCTTTTGTTATGCCTTTTGATGCTGAGATTCCAATAGGGTGGCTTGTTTGTTGACTTTTTCATGTGATTTTTCTGGGTAGGTACAGCTGCCTCAATGCAGCTATTAACATGATTGTACAGGGTTTCTATGAACAATTCTGCATAGGCAAGGGTGTTACCAGGGTCTGGGGAAGCCTGGCATTTTGCAAGGATGTCACTTAATAATAGGAAGTTTATCTTAGAATAATTTGTTCTCAGATTTTATTTTTATATTAAAGAATATAGATTTGAGTCTGATCTGACCAGTGAGGACATTACACATGGGGGAGTAGCATTGTCCCATGTTTGTGAGTAAAAGATTGGAATGTTTGTGTCCTTAGTGGACACGTGGAATATCCAGCCCATGGAATTTGTATTAAGAAATCAAGGACTCTCTGGGCTGGCATATTTGTGGTTGTATATGATTTCCAGTTTATAGTGGTGTAGGTTCACAGATTAGTAATAGGCTAACTGCTATCATGGGCCATTTTAAGCCTAGCCAATTAGCCCATGTGAGAATCAAACCTTGCACTTGCAAATGAAACACCTTAACCATTATGCCATCCCCCATAAGTAGTTAAAGTCATGCATTAATACTGTGTAGGGTTGAATGGGGAGTGCCCTCAGTACATTAATGTAAGAGCAATGGACTTCCTGGGTCATAGAGGCGGGACCTATAGCTTGCAAGGATATGACATGGGACTTTGCCTAAGGTAATTTGGATGTGGAGGAGCTCAAGTACATCATACTTTTGATGTGTCTTGAGGTATGTTTGTTTCTGATAAAAATTGAGACACCTCTGGCTTTTGTTCCTTCTTGTGGAGTAACTTGTGTAAATTTGTAAAGGGCATTATAGCCTTGCACTGCCAGGTTACTCTCTGTGGCTATAAACTATGTCTCATAACTGCACAGACCTCTACACTCTCCAGGACAAGGAGATCTTTCAGTGAGTGGAGTCACTTGTTTAGACTCCCGACACTGAACAGTAACACCTACAGATTTTCTTCATAGGTTCATAGGTTCATAGGTAAGTACTAAGCTAATTGCCCTTGTGGGCCATTTTAAGCCTAGCCAGTTACCCCATGTGAGAATCAAACCAGCACCTTGTGTCTGCAAGGTAAACACCTTAACCATTATGCCAACCTCCCACCCTTTATGCCAACCATTATGCCAACCTCTTGAGTTGGTTTTGCTATACTGGAAGATTTAACAGGTTGGCAATACCTTAAAAAGACACTATGGGGTAGACAAGATTTTTGTCAATATTCAAAGGCCCACAGGGGATAGGTTCATACTATCCTTGTCAAGGTAGCATGGTCTGCAAATCATATTCTCCCAGGCTGATCAATATTGTCTTCTCTTCGAATGACACCAAAATCTAAGCCAATTATTAAAGTCCATTACTTTTTGTTCACATTGTGACATCATCCTTGGTGAAGGTAGAATGCTGCTCAATACTAGTAGCATACCAGCCTGGGACTCATAATCTGAGACCTCCAACATGTCTCTCTTTATAATTCCAGAGAGGTACATCTCAGGTCCTTTATACCTGTATGAACTATGACTGAGTTATACTGGCACTTGTGGTTCAATGATCTAAATGTGTGCATTACCTAGCAGATCCTGGCCCCTGATAGGCAACTGAATGTGACTCTCCCCTTACTCAGTCTGGTAAGTGGGACATCTGTGTGCCTCACAATGGAGTCTCCTTTGACCAAAATATTGGATAGTGTGGTCTTAGAAGTTGAGATACAGTAAGATGTGGTTGTATGTATCATGTTAGATGTTGTTTTGGTAGAGTACTTTTAAGGTTGCCTAAGATACTTATTGTGAGTACAATGTATGGGTGGTCTTTGTGGTTTATGTCTCTGGTCCATACTATCTGATTGGTGTAGTATGTGAGCTCATGAAAACTTGTTTGGTATTATAAAGGCTTGCATGTGATAGCCGTAACTCCAGTGGGTTCCCTATCAGAAGCCTGAAACACTATAAGCCTGAAAATCAAAATCCTGAAAACTATAGACTGAAAGTTCAAAATCCTGAAAAACCAAAATCCTGAAACTCAAAATCCTGAAAACACAAATAATGCTAATATGTCACTATAAAGACACTAATATCTACCAATTGACCCTGACCCTAACCCTAACCCTAAGGTCCGTCACTATCGCACACTCACCTGACCCGCGCCCTAACCCTAACTCACTTAAACCGCCCCTAACCCCAATATTTGTCACTATTGCATACATGCCTAACCTGCGCCCTAAACCTAACTCACTTAAACCGCCCCTAACCCTAACATAAAACCAACCGCACACTTACCTGAACCCAACGCATGACCCAACACCACAGGGCTAACAATAGCAAAGCCACAATGACGTCAGTATGTCCATTTTGTGTTTTCAGGATTTTGGTCTTTCAGGATTTTGAACTTTCAGTCTATAGTTTTCAGGATTTTGATTTTCAGGCTTATAGTGTTTCAGGCTTCTGATAGGGAACCCTCCAGTGACATTGTGTAACTAACCCTCTCACATACCATTATCGATTTGTTTAAGAATTAAGTGGTTGTTAGTAAACATGAAACAATTGTTTCATTACCTCAGGATGCCCATATTGACTGAGCTGGCTACAGAGATAGAAGGAAAGTGTATATCCATATTTACTAAGTCCTATTACCTGATCTACAAGGGGATAATATAAGAGGTATTTACAGAAAATGTAGACTACCGTCAAGATTCTGTAAGACTGAACTCATGGTGGGGGTGCTCCTCAGTGCATACATTGCTTGATCTTTATGCAAGTAAGTACTGAGGAAATTTCCGGGGTCATTTTTATATGGAAAGTTTCAGTTCTAGGTGCATGTGTCTATACAGTAACATAGAGGATTAAATGCTGACATGTAATAATTACATTTAACAAACAACAATTACTATTAACATTGGAAATGCATAGTGATCACTTCTGTACATAATGGCAATGAAGACTGAGTGCATGGTTAAGTATCCTCCACACCTCATTACACAGCATACAGTACTGTATATTATTTCTTTTTTAGTAATGTATTTAATTTATTTTTACAGGGTCAGCAGCAGAAACAAATAGTTCCACTATATCCATAAATTTGGAGGATATCAGCAGCAGAATGGTTCTTGATGATAATTTTTATTTTATTTATTTATTTGACATTTGTTTACCAGGAAAGTAAGACTGGGCCAGAAAGTGCCCATTTTCCGCAGAGGCCGAGGGAGAAAAGCTCTACAATCACAATATTTCAAAACTCCAGTACAGATATTTTAAATCATAAAGTATCATGTTACATTACAAAACATCAAGTACAAATATTTTAAAAAACAGAGTATCAGGTTACACTACAAAACGTAAGAGTTATGTTTAAGAGTAGAGTGCAACGAAGAACAATAACATGAGTAATGATGATGATGATGACATAGTTATACTTATGAGGCAGTCCAAGGAAGATGATACGCAGTCCGCAATTTAATGGCAGGATCACATATCACACAACATGTCATTAACTCTGCAGGAAGTGACAATGCATCCTAGTGTCATGCACATGCTGACATTACACTCCAGCTTGTACAGGGGAAAATCCATGCACCTCTATACCAGGATTTACAAACCCAGACAAACTCTTTCAGAATGATGACAGGAATTCAGAGTTAATAGTGTTCACAGTGCTGCCTTTATAAAGGATTGCCAGGTATAGGTATTTGTCACAGCTACCTAGGAAACATATAAAGTATTGAATGCTCAGCAGCAAATGCGCTGTGACATTTTTTAAGGTACAGCACACTGCCACAGCATCAGCTAGAAATGCTCAGTGTTCTCCAGAGTGTATGTGAAGATTTCTAGCACTACATAGAAATGACAGAGAGTAGGAATATTGTCATGATCTCCAAGCATCCATGGCTGTGTCCATTTGTATTTTAGTTAGGACCCACCAGACATGATTAGGAATCAGTCTGTAAGAGGAAGATGATTGGGTACTGTCTGGACATGTGGAGACAGATCACTTAAGTCCTGCAGCACTGACAGATCAGCACCAGTAGGTTCATCTGCATCAAATATGTCATGACATTGAGCCAACTCACCACCATGCTCTCATGACAGTCCCTTATCAAAATAAATTGTGCTATCGCTTATCTTTAGGAGATGTGTATGCCACCTCTGACCTTAATCTATGATTCAAGTATGACAAAAAATAGTGTACACTGTAACCTTGTCTTAGGAGACTTTTCAACTGCATGCATTTCATTCCTAAAATGGCATTGCTTAAAATTCATGGAAATGTGGAAAGAAAGCAATATATCATAAAATAAGATTGCAGTGATTAACACCATTAATGCCATTAATACCATTTATTACAGCTGGCAATTACCTATAACTTAAAATACTAATATACAAGCATTCAGAGAAATATTAACAAAGATTAAAATGAGTATCCTGCCATGTAAACAACCACTGCTGCCACTTCACCCTCACCACTGCACAAATGATGATTTTTTTTTTGTCTCTGAGGACATAAACTATTGCGTCTGACAAAAATGAAATAATCTGATGTGCAGCAGCTTAAAAGAGAACAGAAATCAATTAAAATATGTAATAGTTAATACCGAGGAAACATTGTGAAATATAAAAAAGTGTGATACTTTTTTTTATTCAGTTGCAAGGTAGGAACTCATGTTAAATACTGAACTAACACTTTTTATTAATTGTACCACTTCAACACATTCAGTATGTGCATACTTAGGTATACCACCTCTGCAGAATTTATTGTGCAAAACAGTTAAAAAGTGATTATTCCTTAAATAATACATTACATCATCAATGAGCAGGAGTCAGTGAGCACTCAGGCATGACTTTTACAAACAAAAATATGAGTAATTGTTCCCCAAAAATAAAGTATTTTAGGATTGGAGAGAATGTCAGATGAACAATGACAGCAGACCATGCACCATACAGCATTGCTCGCACATATCACTCCATGCATTAATTATACTCTATATGTTTTTTTTTTATAAGAAAGGACACACTAACCTGAATGTCATGATCTATAGTTCTGGACTAGATGCTACCTTTTTATTCGTCCAACCATATGATGTACACAAGCTTGACACGTGGTGTCTCTTACTACCGCTGCCGGCTGGACATCGTTACTCATATTTGGAGTTGAACTGGGAACTGCAGTGACAGCATGAGTCGCTTTAACATCAGGCACATGATCATGTTATGCAGAATGCAACATGCAGTAAACATCCTGCATGCAGTAGCTGGGTAATACTGAAGGGCATGCCCAAACTCATCTAGGCATCTGAATATGGACTTCAACATTCCAAATACCCGTTTGATGACAATACAGGTCTGGGACAGGGCTGTGTTGCAACTGTCTTCAGCAGCTCTACTTGGATTTCTCACTGATATCATGAGTCATAGCTTCAGTATATATCCAGCATCACATGAAAGGAAAGAAAAAAGAGAGAGAAAAGAGAGGAGAGAAAAAGAAAATGTGGTTTATTATTCAGCAATACATTTTACCATGAATAACCAATTAAATTAAATAAAAAAAGAAACAAAAATATTTTTCAGTTATCAACAACATGATCACTGGGCTTCCTACCATGCAGGAAGAGGACCAAAGTAGTGTGCCAGACATGGGACTCGTGCACTTCCAAGATGCTGAGCAGAGACGTTTGTGATGCACCCCCATGTATCACAAACTAGTTAGCAATTACTGGAATGGTAGACCTTCCGACTGTGCTGCCATTAACTCTGTGGACCAGCTGCAGCCCTAATTGCAACATGAGTGCAATCTTTTGCATCAAGTACCTCAGTGTAATGTGCCACCCCATACAAGGCACTCATAGTCTGGATTTAGTCCTGAAATGATACTGATAAATAGATATACTGATCCACATGTTCCAAGAGTACATCCAGAAACTGTGGAACTATCCCCAAGGCAGAAGTCTGCAAAATATCCGGTGTACCCCCAGTCTGTCTCTGGAAGGTCACCATGGCAGGTATAGTGAAGGCTATACAAATGCTTGTATCCACAAGGATAGGAAGGCCATGCATCTCCCCAGTGTCCCTGTGGGGTTAATACATACTCACTAAGACCCTTACAATATCCCTGTCCACTTTAAATCTGTCAAGTATATCCTGCTAATCAAAATTATAGCAAGTTATTCTCTGCCTATATCTCCATCTTCTTTGCTGGTGAGCACTACTGGGTGCAGGCAGTTTTGGTTCAGTCAAGACAAGCAGCTCACAATGGGAATAGCAAGGACAGCAGCAAGTGAAAGCATCATTCTGGATTGCAAACGTAGATAGAAAAGGTGCAATTCTATCTTTTATAACACATATGCAAATGGAGCAGAAATGAATACAATTATGACAACGAATCTCAAATATGTGGGAGAAGAACTCATTAGCATACACCTTTTTGCATAATTTCTCATTTGCATCTCATTATAAGTACATTTGCTTAAGGTTATTTATGGCAATCACACGTAATGGTCTCTATGAATCACATTTTTGCTGTGGAAATACACGGATAGCTTTATGCATTTGAATAATGACTACGAATACCGCCCACCATTTCAACACTGTGTTAATAGTTATGTACAGCTTTATTATGTCTATACGGATATGTATGTATATGCATGTATATGTTTACACATGCACACACACACACACACACGCACACACATACACACACACACACACACACACACACACACACACACATATATATATATATATATATATATATATATATATATATATATGGAGAGAGAGATCTGCATTGATCTGTCTGTATGTATCTATATACTTCTTGAAGACTGTTGAGTATTCAGAATGCATAGAGCCTTTTTATCAGTCTGAGAAGAAGCTACAGTTGTAGCAGAGTTCTGAGTATACTGACATTTGGTGTGAAATTAAAGTTGTGTCATAACTTTGTAATCCAGAGTTTAGTGCCATTACTAAATATCCCAGGCATTACAAGGTGTCAGTCTAGTGGGATATTTTCCATTTACAACTACTGAATTAAAAAAAAAAATGCTATTCAGTGCCAGAAACTGTGCCAAACAGCTGAACAAATTTAATGGAGTACAGAGCAATAGTCTGTTTTTTTACTGAAAAGTTTTCATTTTTCACAGAATAAAGTTGTTGATTTGACTTACATCCATAAAACCTAAAATAAGTGGAAACTAACCCAAAAGGATGAAAATTCAACCCTCTAGAGTGATTTAATTTTGCAAAGCCATTTGCCTGGCCATCCCTGAAGCAATATTTGGCAAACATTCAAATAGCATCCAGGTTTTACAAAGAAAGTGAAGAAATACATGTAAGCAGTTTATACCATGAACAAAGTGTAAGCCATTTACAGTTCATTTTTCTGAGAACCAGACTGTTGCATATCAGTCAGTAATAAGTAAGTTCAATGAACAGTGCAAAAAGAGAAAATTATTCATAAAACAGCATGCTTTCACAGATGTGTTCAAGCTGACGGAGAGGCTGTGTTGTTTGTCAGGTACTTAAATGGGTTGTCTGAATATTGTGGGTTTAACCAGACAAAAATGGATAAATTAGAGACAGAATAGTGACTGGAAATAACTGACAGTGAAGTGCCTCATAAGTTACACCTGGAATTTAACTTTAGAAAAGGCAATTCAGATTGTCAGAGATGCTGAATTAGATAAGAGTCAGTCATAGCAGAGTTCTGGCCACTGGTGCATAGGGTTAAGTCCATGAGCTGTAGTTTCTTTGGCACAGGGTTTGATTCCCTTATTACTTCTCTGCCTATTGTTTGATTTTGAGCAAGTTGCTTAACTAGACATTGCTTCTATTTCACCACTGAAAGGAGATTGTGTTCCTAGCTGTTAACAGATGGGTACTTTAAGTAAAAGTACGGCAAATAATGTGTGTAGGTTAAAAAAACAAGGAAAATGGAGAATTCAGTAAAAATGATGTTAATGGTCAAAGTAAGTGTGTGCATGAGGAGCAGAGTCAGTTCAGGTTTGGCCAGTGCATCAACCATAGCTGTTCTGATATTGGGGAAGAGCAGAGTGTTGCACATGGCCGAAGTTGTGAGCAGTGCAACAAGAGGGGTCATTTTGCTGTGGTATGTAAAGCTAAGTTAGTAAAAGAAATAGCCACTGAGAATAGAACTGAGGCAAGTGTTCAGAAAGCATTTCTCTGGGGTTTAGTGCTATGCAAACACTGAATCAGACTGGTAAGGCAAAGCTCCCAATTTATAGAGCCCTGCTAAGCTTTACAATACATACATGGACTGATGTTACACATGGTATAAGCATCTTTAAGAGTCCACAGCTGACTAAAGCATATGAAGAAACACATAGCCCCACGAGCAAAGTGACTGAGAAGAGGGGCACAAGTATGAATTTTGCATCTATGTGCTGGATGGTCCATATGCGAATAAATGAGTATATATTGAATTATCCAATCAAAATCCATCAAAACTCATGTGATCAATGCCAGTATTTCAAAACTGAAGATAACACAAACCGCAAAATATCTAAAACTAAAATTATCACAAACATACAGTTTTTTTTTTTTTTTTTTTTTTGCAATCAGATCATCAAAAACCTATCACACATTCAGACCAAACTGGAAGTGTTAAGGAAAGGGTATTTGAAAGGGAGGGTGCAGGGTTAGGCTTTGGGGCAGGGAAAGGGACTGACTATCCAGACAAAATCCTGTTTCTCAGTAACTGTAACTCTAAATCATATTCTCTTTGCTGATGGATCTAATAAGGTTTCAGCTGTAAGCACTGGATTAGACCGACCTTCAATATACTCATCTCTGGAAGCTCTGGTCATACTTTGTGAATCCCACATTAGTAGCCAATGCATTCTTCTCCTGAAGCTTAGGTTTTGGGTTTCCTACAGTTGCTCTCATGCTGTTAGTCTGTGTTTCATCTGATCACTTCCTGTTGCATAAAATGGTAAGTACTTAATCTCCCAGCTACTTTGTGTTACTACATTCATACATATGCTTGCCTAGAACCTTAACTCTAGGCCTATAACTTCCATTTGTTTCCTACCCTTAAACCCAAACCTTGCTCCCTAAACCTAAAACACTTACCTCCTCCCTAAACCTAATCACAAATCTCACTTCCTAAGCCTAAAACTCCCAGTTTGCCCCTGAATTTAATCCCAAACTTTGCTCTCTAAACTTAATCTTAAAACTACCATTTGCTCCCTAACCTTAATCCCAAACCTCTCTCCTAAATCTAAAACTGCCACATCTTCTCTAAATTTAATTGAAAACTTTGCTTCGTAAACCTAAAATCATAGTCACTTCCTAACATAATCCTAAATGCTGCTGTCTAACCCTAACTCTAAAACTACCACTAACTCTCTAAACCTAACCCTAATCCAAAACCTTGCTCCCTTACCCTACCACTTAACTTTCCAATCATCCCTAACCCTAAACATAAAACTCCTGCTTACTCCTGCTCACTATCCCCAGGTGTTGTACTTACCTTACTTGAATTTGCATGCTTTTCCAAAAGCAACCCATGTGACCTGCCTGGAAATCAAGCATCCCTCTGCAAGGCTGTGGTCCATTGGCAGTTAGAACATGAGCAAATGAAGTAGACATTTAATTTTATTTACTACATGAAGGTGTGAATCATTGCTTTTTGCATCCATGTGAATCATTTACTCTGTGAGTCTGTGTAACATTTACAACAGTGTGGAATTACTGTCTTTGTGACTGTGTAGGTCATTGCATTTGAATACATTATGCCCTGTAATGTACTGTTCAATCACTTGTATAATATAAATTCTCTAAGTCAGACATACCAGTTTAAATTTCAAACCTTTTTAAAACATTAGATTGTTGAACTGACATGACTTCAAACATCAGATTGCATTTTTTTCATACACACAGCACATTGTCCAACTTAAATGCTTGAGTTTTTTGTCAAGAATAAGTTAACAATGAAGCTTTTATTTGCTATTTTTGTTGCCACTGTCCGCAATTTACATACCTCTCAACTGTACAGATTTTCACAGAATGTCCAGATTTTTGTCTCATATTTTTGGTCTGTTCCTCATAAAGTTTGTGGTTTCTGGCCTATCACTGAGGATTGAAGTCAATAATGATATATCAGAAAATGCATGTTAATGCAAATCCAGTTATTCTAACAATTTTCTAAGTCTATAAAAGCAATATTTAAAATCTGTCCCTATTTTTGGATCTTTGTCCCCCCATTATTTTAGGCTGTGTCCAGATTTCTCACATTAAAAGGTTGAGAGGTATGTCTGCAAATCATCAGCCCCCCCCCCCCACAAATGATTCCATTAGTTTTTCATTATTGGGGAAGAGCCAGCAAAGACAAGCCATCTCTGAGGCAGCTCACACTACAACAGTAACATGACTACAAAGGCTGCCCCCTCATTCCCACAAAGAAAGTTCCCTCCAAGCAGCCCAACCCCTCCCTGGAAGCATGATAAGTACTTCCCTGGGGTCTCCACCAGAGAACTCACACTGATACCACATTAATAAGGTCTTCTGAAATATTTTGAAGAGGTTTATCTTTATGGGAACCCTCATACATTTTTGATTTATGGCAGTGTGACCTCCTGCTTTCCAGGAGTCTTTCCAATACCATTTTGAAATATTTCACAATTAAATTTGTTTAACCTTTCACCAACTCAGAATTCTGTGGACGCTTTGAATAGGAGAGTTTGGTGTTTGTTGTGACAATGAATAGTAGATTTAAGATGTGTGATACATATCTTGGTTCAGGAACAAGGTCGAGTGAATGAGTTGCTGACCTGACTAAAGGCTGGCATTCCTCCTTCTCTTAAGATATGGTGGCTTATTACAAGAGATGAAAGATTTAAATGTGTCCTGGATAATAAGTCTTCAAACAGTGTGGATCAGTTTTTGACTGCTGTCACTTTGAATCCATGCTTGTGAATGGTGCATGCATGTTAAAGATCAATTCCTTTATTTATTTAGGTCTTCAGCTGGGCTAAGGATGAATGTGCTTATTTGTACGGTGAGGGATCTCTTCTGATATATGTTATGTGTATGTTTGTACAGTGAGGGATCTCGTCTGATATCTGTTATGTGTATGTTTGTACAGTGAGGGATCTCTTCTGATATTTGTATGTGTATGTGTATACAGTGAGGGATCTCTTCTGATATATGTTATGTGTATGTGTATACAGTGAGGGATCTCTTCTATCTGTTATGTGTATGTTTGTACAGTGAAGGGTCTCTTCTGATATATGTTATGTGTATGTTTGCACACTGAGGGATCTCTTCTGATATCTGTTATGTGTATGTTAGTATAGTGTGGGATCTCTTCTGATATCTGTTATGTGTATGTTTGCACAGTGAGGGATCTCTTTTGATATATGTTATGTGTATGTTAATACAGTGAGGGATCTCTTCTGATATCTGTTATATGTATGTTTGTACAGTGAGGTATCTCTTCTGATATATGTTATGTGTATGTGTATACAGTGAGGGATCTCTTCTATCTGTTATGTGTATGTTTGTACAGTGAATGGTCTCTTCTGATATATGTTATGTGTATGTTTGCACACTGAGGGATCTCTTCTGATATCTGTTATGCGTATGTTAGTACAGTGAGGGATCTCTTCTGATATCTGTTATGTGTATGTTTGTACAGTGAGGGATCTCTTCTGATATATGTTATGTGTATGTTTGTACAGTGAGGGATCTCTTCTGATATATGCTATGTGTATGTCCAGCTGTGGCTCAGGATTGTTGTACATTCCTAAGAGTTAATTTCTGTCTCTAACTGGATGTGAAGTTATGATGCCATGCTTCTCGGATCCTACAAATCCCACAAATCACTGTAAGTTTTACAGATGCAAGTTTGCTCTCATGATTGATGTTGTAGAATTCACATGTTTTATGACATGACAGAGTTTGTTTTGATGTTTTGTTGAGCATTAAGACCACATGTGCAAGGAAGCATTATGTTTCACTGACTTTGAACACTGGAAGTGGATATCTGAAACTATTAGCCTTCTTTCTTGTTTTGTTCCAGATTTGGTACATGGTGTTACCATGTGGGTTCTCTTCAAGGCTGTGTCTTTTTTCAACATAATGAGTGTCTATAGATTGTGTTGTCAATATTTGATACATTGATTTTTATGTATTACATTTCAATACACATCTTGTTTAATGTGTAGCTCAATATATAACCATAA
This sequence comes from Protopterus annectens, assembly GCF_019279795.1. Classification (NCBI taxonomy): domain Eukaryota; kingdom Metazoa; phylum Chordata; order Ceratodontiformes; family Protopteridae; genus Protopterus; species Protopterus annectens. The sequence goes on along the minus strand of NC_056727.1, from coordinate 61,225,783 downwards.
ATTCAAATACACACACACACACACACACACACACACACACACACACACACACACATATATATATATATATATATATATACACACACACAGCTATATCTATATTTATTTATCTATATAGATATATCTATGCATCTAATATATATATATATATATATATATATATATATATATATATATATATATATATATATAGATAGATACATATACAAATATATCTATATATAATGTAATATATTATATATATATATATATATATATATATATATATATGTATATATATATATATATATATATATATATATATACAGAGAGAGATTTGCAAATTGTTTTGTGAATTGTGATGTTAATCAGCTTGTCAGTTTGTCAGCTGTGCTGTGGTCAATTGCAGAGCAGTATTACACCAGAGCTGTGGTAGTATGACTATGCAGTTTGTGCACCGGAATAAGGGGTGTGGAGGCAAAGTCCCATGTTGGGGTGTATGGGTGCAGAACTTCCATGTAAATACATTGTTTTTGCTTGGATGCCTGTAGGAATGTTTTGTGTTCTCATTCTGTGTAGTGAGTGGAAAAGTATGTGGATGCTGTTACTGCAGTTGATATTATAGATATAGATTGTGTTCATTTTTGGTGTAATCTTAATCACTGTGCATGCATGTAAGCAAATTATTTTAATGCACTTGATAGTGCATGTGACTATATGCACAGTAGATGAGATGTCTTTGGTATAGTAAACCAATGAAGTATTATTTGAAAGATGATGCTATACATACATATATATGCATATAAATATTTCAGGCATAGGCAACAAAGCCCTTCTAGTCTGCCAGTATACCAAAACAAGCATTCCCATAATGTGCCCAAGTTATTCTTAGAAATATCTAAATTAGTACTTTGGTAGTTTATTTCATATATCAGCTACTCTACTAGAGAACCAATTAGTACATCTCTCATTCCTATATAATCTCCTACACAGATTGTCTGATGACTCTCTATTTCACTTTTGTAACCCCAAACATTCCCAGAAACAGTTGCATATAAATACCATATATACCATAATAAGGTCTCCTTTTACATCTCTGTGAAGTTGTACAGTTCAGATATTTTAATCTTATAATAACTTAAATTTTCATATGCATTGATGCCTTTGGTATATTTCCATTATACTCATTTCAATGTAATAATGCTAGTTTTCTTATAAGGTTTCTATAACACTATTCCATATTCTAGTTTGGGTCTGATGTAACTTACAAATATTTCATAATTTCTGTTTCCTGGACTTTATAACTATCATTAATCAATTGGTTGATATGATCAGAAAAACTCAAAGCTGGATTTGCCCATAAACCAGGTCCTTAAATGAAGCAATAGTTTCAATGATGGTGTGCTGTATCAAATATTCACTCTTCATTTCATGTCTCACAAATCTCATATGCTTCATTTTTGCCCTAATGGTCAGTTTAGTTAAGTTCTTTTGCAGACATGTCCTGTCTGTAACAGATGTCATCAGTTTACCCTTTTTCAAAACATCTGCATACAGGCTATAAAACACCACAAATGAAAAAGATAGATCTGAAAGATATTACCTAAACAAGTACAGGCCTAGGACTGATTCCTGCAAGACACCCTAACTGTAGGGTAGAATTTCATGTGTCCAATTGCTCTATGATACTTGTCATGTCTTATTTGTAAGGCATGCGGCTATCCAGTAGCTAGTTATTCTAATTTATTGATCAGTGCTTTGCGTATGGCCCCATCAAAGTGTGAAGATAGGTCTGTAGAAATTACATCACAGCACACTTTTTCATTTATAACTGTTATTATAGAACATCGAGGATCTATTTTAAGCATATTCATGCTGACATATAGTTTCAAATCCCAACCTTTCCAATTCTGATAAAAATGTATCCAAAACAACTTTCTGCATTATTTTTGCACAGCAAGAAAATACACTTATGGCTCTATATAACTCTGGGTTTATCCTATTCACCTTTTTCTTAAAAATGGGTTAACAAAATTTGTGTGCATTCAATCATGAGGAATCTCCACATACTTATGACATTGTGAGTGACAGATATCATGGTACTATAAATCCATGTCTAACTGTTCTCAAGTCATTATTATTAATTCCGTGCCTTCCCTGTGCTTTTTTGTGGATCCAATGTGCATAGTTCTTTTTCAATATAATCTAATTTAATGTTAGTATCTGAAGTTATTTGGATATTACTATCCCAAATTTGTATCCCCTTTTTAGACCAGAACAGTTTTGCATAAGATTTTGTAAATATATCTGGCATCTGTTGTGTTTAAGAATAAATTTTAGATTCTACACAGAGTTTATTGATTTGTATGTTTTTACTGTTACCATATATTATATATCTATAAAATGTTTTCCTTTATGCTCAATATCCTTATATACATTTTCTTCAAAAATTTCCTAACCTCATCTCAACAATATTTAATTTGCCTGTCCAGTTTGTTTAGTTCAGTTTTCAAAGTTTTAGTACTGCTTCATTTCAAGCTCTTGTATTTTTTCTCATTTTAAATATCTTGATATTATGAAAATACTGTATATCCTGCTATGTGTCCAGTTTCCCTTTCAAAACTTGACACATCTTCTACAATCCTTCCAGTGAACGCATCACTCCAATTAGTTTTACATAGTAGCAGTTTTGCTTCTATATAGTCTGTTATTAATCTTCTGTGCATTAATTTAGATTTCAGTTTGACAGAATTCTCAATCAGTAATTTAACTCCATGCCCATTGTGCATCAAAGGTGGTAAAATTTGACATGAAATAACAATTATTTCCTTAGAAACACAATGCCCATTATGTTCCATTCCCTGGTAGGTTTATTTACAATATGTAGCAGCTGTTTTTCCTGAAATTATTTCCTTACTAAAGTTGTAGAATCAATGTTATTTCAGTCTGTTTCTGGTAAATGTATAGTAGCGGTGGTCCCGTTAAATGCGGTATATCAGAAATAGGCAGACAGGCAAAAGTTAATGATGAAGATCTGCAAATATCCTAGTGAGCAGACTCATGACCTTTTTGCCAGAAGATGGTTCTAGTTCTTTTTTTAATTTCTCCAAATCTTTTGGGTTTCTAATACCATGACGGGAATGCACACCATTCCTAAGTCAAAGTGCAATTAAAGTTCATGAAATTAGTATTGTTTCAATTTTTGGTATCAGCCAAAAGTGCTCTTCATAGCACCCACAATGTGCCCAGCAATAACTCCTGCAATTTGTATGGAGTTACATGAACTGGTAATATATCTAAATACGATTGTAGATTCTTTTTTATAAGACACATTGCTCCTGCTACTATTGGAACTGTCTGGGTATCTTTCATCCACATTGCTCTCATTTCTACCTGCAAATGCTGATATTTTATGACTTTGTGTCTTTCCATATGCAAGACACTGTAGCAACTGGGTGTAGTGATTTCAATGATCAATTCTTTTTTTGTCTTCTTTTTATGGACCACTATAGCTGGTTTTCTCACGTCAGTCTTTTCAACTGTTGGTAATGAGGGATCCCATGTGATGTGACTTCATCATTTTCTATGATGCTTTATGGCTTATGTTTCTAGTGTTTTTCAGACACTTCAATACCATAATGTCTGCACTATCCCCCGTGCAATAGTCTTGCTACATTATTATTATGCCTTTCAGTATACAGTCCTTCTGCCATTAGTATATCACAACCAGCAACGGGGCGTGCAACTGTTTCCAATTAGGCTTTATAAAACCTACATTTGTCTGTTTCTCACATGTTCAATGGACTTTGTAAACCAATGTGTACGTAGTCTACTATTTTGGGCCAACAATATTAACCTTTCATCTCTTGGTTTGAATTTGCCTCTACTTAACCATTCCTGCATTAATTTCTGATCAACATGAGGTTCTTCCAGAAGTTTTCTACACTTGCAACTATACGTATGCATTTTCCACATTTCTTGCCTTCTCATCTGGTCCTTCACCTAATATTCTTTTGTTTTTTGGCACATTCAGTTGTTGCCTGATTTCTATCTACTTCTGGTTTGATTTCCATTCCTGTTTGATGCTGATATGCTTCTGCTAGACTAAGCAGGGAAGTCATTTTAGAGTTATTCTCCTCATGTTTCAAACTTTCACTATGTTTGGGTCTTGTGAGGTCAGCAGATATGTGTGCAGTCTCACAATTGCAGATCTGTACATGTAATCAATTTCAAGGAGGCCCATACCTCCTTCGGAACAGGGAATGTATAATATTGATATGCAATGATTTTTTATTAATCATTTGGTGAGCATGAAGCATCTTTCTTGTTTTCCTGTTTAATCTATCCAACATGTTTTGGGGCTAGTCAATCACTCCAAAACTGTAAGTTAGGACAGGAATAACAAATTGGTTTATAGCTTGAATTTTGTTCCTAGATGTCAGTGCTGTTTTCAGGATTCATTTAAGTCTTCTAAAGTATTCCTTACTAAGTTTGTTCATGTTTTATTGTTGATCCTTCATCAATTCCCAAATATTTATACACTCCCTCTTGCTCAAGTTCTTTTATGTCACATTCTTGTTCCAAACTGATGTTTTCTTGGTGCTGCAGTTTTCCTGCTTTAAAGGTTGCTTTTGCACATTTATCAAGACCAAATGACATTTTATATATCTGAAAAAGTTTTGATAACTTGCAGTTGTGCTTTCAGTTCCCCATCTGATGAGCTATACAGTTTTAAATCATCGACAAAGAGAAGATGAGAAATCTTTATACTTTGTTGTTTTCTAGGAGTCAAATTATAGCCATGGTAAGCTGTTAAGTAGACAGCTTAATGGGTTAAGGGGAAGGCAGAATAACAGTGGTGACAGAGAGTGACCCTGGAATATCCACTGTTGAATTTTTATCCTTGGAATAATAATTTGTCCTTTATCATGGCTTAATTGCAAAGTGGTCTGCCACTGTTTTATGGTCACTGTAATGTAGTCGATCAATGCAGCATGTATCTTATACATTTTTAAGCACTTTTTTATCCATGAATGTGGGATACTATCAAATGCTTTTTTGTAGTCAATCCATGCCATACTTAGATTCTTCTACTTTTTACAGTTCTCCACTATGACTTTATTTAACAACAAATGATCCCTGTTCCATATGACTTTCTTTCATTGCCCTTTTGTTCTGTTGCCATAATTGAGTTTTCTTTTAAACGGCTATTAACTCTGTCGGCATCAATTCCAGTATATAGTTTATACGTTGTTGGAAGGCAAGTTACTGGTCTATAATTTTTAGTGTGGCTTGCAGATTCACTCTTAAGTAAGAGCATTGTTTTTTCCTGTTGCTAGTCAGGTTGGTGTCTATTCTGGGTGCGCATATAAATAGTTCTTACTCATGGCTAAATCTTCGTGCAAATATGTTAATACTTTTAACCAGAAGTTAGGTACTGCATCTGGGCCTGGGGTTTTCCAATTAAAGGCCTTTCTTAATTTGTTTCAATCTCTCTGGCTGTTACTTCATCCTATTGCATATCCTTTACCTTAAAACTTCTTATTCTTTCTTTTACTTCTTCTAGCCATTTAGCATCTTTGTTATGTTCCATAGGATCTTCATAAATACTTCTCCAAAATTTTTTTGTGGTCTTTTAATTAATTTTACATTGTTTCCTAATGTTCTATAAAACTCTTTGGGTCATCAATAAATTGCTTATTTTGTACTTTTCCTTTATATTTATTTGCATATCTTCTAAGTTTTTCTGCCTGTGCTGAGATATTTAGCTTGTTATTTGTGATCGTGCATGATAGACCCTAATCTGTTCTAATACTGTGCATTGCTTTTATCATGTCTATATTTCTATTTTTGTTGATCTGTTGCCTCTTCTATACTCTTCTAATAGTGACACTTCTTGTCTTAGTTGCTTTATAGTTTTTTTCCTATTTAATACTTCCATGATAGTCTTCCATTTCTCCCCTTCTTTCCCTCTATCCTGTGCTCTTGTGGTAGAACTTTATCAGTGATTAATTTAGCTGCACAGTAATATATCCTGTTTACTTCTATTATATCGCATATCGGCCACTGTGGTGCAGCGGTAGCATTATTGCCTCACAGCAAGAGGTTCTCCCGTTCGATTCCCAGCTGGTGTGTGGGGAGTGCCTTCTGTGTGGAGTCTGCATGTCCTCCCTGTGGTTGAGTGGCATTCTGAAAGACATGTGTGAATGGGCGTGCCTTCATTGAAGGTTGGGCATCGAGCTGGCAACTTGGCACCTTGAAAACCTACTGCCAATCATTAGCGGACCGGAGTTCCGCTGTGGTGACCCCTAATCGGGAAAAGCCGAAAGACAAGCAACAACAACTTCTGTTATATCACATGGATCTCTATGGACAGTCCTAATTACTGTGTTCATTTGTTTTATCAAACTTCTGACCTTTTGGATTTTATTGACCTTCTGCAGTCTATGTCTTTCATTGATCTTAATATGTCTATCAATCTCTATTAAATCAAGCAACTCTTCTCTTAGCTCATTTTCTTCTAAACTAGGGTACATTTTTTGTTTTCCATTTCCTGCACACATTCTATTGTAAGTTCTATAGCATTTTTCTGTGGCACATTCTCTTCAATTTCATCCTGTGCCATCCATTGCTCTGTCATATGGGAACTCACTGGCCTATCTCTCCTCAACATCGACTGTGTTAGAGTTTCCACAGTTTCCTGTTCCTTCCTTTGCTGTCCAGCATCAAGTGAACATTTATACTGGTTTCCGGTGGAAGGCTCCAAAATATCTTCATATGGTACCTGACCAATTGCATCCTGTTCCACTAGTTTCCCCTTAATTTGGATGTCCATTGATCTATTCTGTTGTGGAACTTTCTGAATTAGATTTTCTACACTGAATCCTTCACTTCACAGG
>NC_056727.1:61141405-61213905 GCF_019279795.1 Protopterus annectens | reverse complement strand
TACTGTGTAATGTTACTATTGTCCAAATGGTAAGTGTGTCCAAGACTTGAAGGCTATTTAGGAGTGGCCGTTACAGTGTTACCAAAAAAATATGCAAGTACTCTAAGAGCTTAAATATCTCCAAACAAAACCAGCCACAATTAAAAGGTTTAAATATATTTAATAATAAATAAGAACAGAACCATACAATAGTCAATAACTCAATACAGTGACAACAGAATTCAGAATCACAGGAAATATTTTAAAACAACATGGCAGGACAGTCTCACATAAAAACAGAAAACATCTAGACTGATCTTACTATTTTCCTGTCTATCTCTAAGAGAAATACTATGATCTAAGTCTTACTTACAGAGCTAAGACAAGTGCCAGTGAGAGGATGTTTACAGGTCCAGAACAAGATACAAAATGCACTGACTTTCTCTCTGAGATAGTTCTTAAATTAATAATACACATTACTGCTAGCTCATCTCAGATTACATCATTCTTGTCACCTCTGCCTTAGTTTCCAGGCCAACAAAAGCCTAAACGTTAGCACCTCAGTGCCAAGAATACTTACCTCTTGGAAGCTGACACTTATCTCTTAGAAGCTTGCCTGGAACTGGAAATCATAACATGTGTTAAATACTTTTATCCTTGAAACCTATAATTATCTCTGTCTCAAAGAATAGAATTTCTGTCTGCAGACATTCTGTCTTCTGGTTGTGGTAAACACACTCATAAAGGTTTTACTTATTTTCTCAGAGTTTGCAAGTTAACTCTGTATGTTCCAACTTCTATTTTGAAAACATACATTTGCACAGGCATATAGTCCATATACATTTCTGCTCTTCTCCAGAAGAGTGCACTGTGGTTACATTTTTGAAGCTCAGCACATACCATATAGTTTAATCCTAGCATATAGTTCTCTTACATTTGTAAGACAAGTCTGTGTATCATATTAATATTTACAAATTACATAGGATTATTTACAAAATTCTAGCTAGCTGGGCTGGCAGCCTTCACAATTCTCACCCGCCACCCTGAAGAACTCAAGACAGTTTTCCAAGTGACCCTTGAGAAACATTGCTTGAGAGTGTTGTGCCTGTCTCTGAATACCTTACCCCATTCCCTGTCTTGAGATTACAGCTGCCTTGGCATTGCTGACCCCAGTACCATGCTGCACTGTCCAATCATATGCCTGCAACCCTAGGCTCCACCATAATAATTTGGGATTGTCTTGGCTGGCTCCCTGTAGCCATAGATCCCGCTCAGACTCCTCCTGCCTCCTATTGCCAATACTTAGCACAAGGGCCTCCCTGTCATGGTAAGATTTCATCATGTTAATGTGGTACAGTTTGTGCCCCTGTCTCCTGCCTAGCAGTTCTACCATGTAGTTAACATGACTGACCTTCCTTACCACCTTGTAGGGTCCCTCCCAAGCTGCCTGCAGCTTGTTGTCTCTGACAGGAATGAGAACCATTACCTGCTGCCCTATAGCATACTTTCTAGCTCGAGCATTACTGTCATACCTGACCTTTTTCTGCTGTTGTGCTTCTGCCAGGTTCTCCTGGGCCAAGCCCATGAGTTCCCTGAGCCTTTTCCTGAGGTTTAGGGCATATGCCACAACAGACTCCTTGTGGGATTCACACTCACCCTCCCACTCATCTCAAATTAAATCTAGAGTTCCCCTTACCCTATGCCCATACAGCAACTCAAAGGGTGAAAAACCTGTGGATTCCTGGGGGACATCTCTGTAAGCAAAGAACAGATGGAGCAAATATTTGTCCCAGTCCCTCTTAAACTGATCTGCAAATGCCCGTAGCAAGGTCTTGAGTGCAGAGTTTAACTTCTCAACAAGACCATTAGTCTGGGGATGGTAGGGGGTGGTCTTTAAGTGCTTCACCCCAGAGTACTTCCACAGACAAGCCATTAGGTCTGACAAGAAAATTGGCACCTCTGTCAGTATTTCTTTTGGGAAACCTACCCTGCTGAAAATCTCTAATAAAGCATTTGCCACCTTCTCCTGCCTCAATGGAGGACAGAGCCACTGCCTCAGTGTATCTCATAGCATAATCTACTACCACTAGGATATATTTTTTTCCTGTGGAACTTGAGATACTCAGAGGCCCCACAATATCCATAGCTACCCACTGAAATGGCTCCTCAATCACAGGCAAAGGCATCAAAGGAGTTTTCACCTTGTCTCCTGCCTTGCCTACCTTTTGACACTGCTCACAGGTCCTGCAGTACCCTGTTACATCTCTGGAAATCCCAGGCCAATAGAAGTTCTGCATAATACATCTCTTTGTACGTTTTATGCCCATATGAACTGCAAAGGGAATATCATGGGCTATGGCTAGAAGTGCCAGATGGTAGGCTCTAGGCACTACCAACTGCTGTATTCTCTCACACTCTAGCCCTCCCTCCCACTCTCTGTACAGTAATCCTTTGTCCCAGTATACAGGTTCTGCCCTTCCCTTGAGAATCAGGTGCCTCACTAGCTGCCTGCCTCAGGCCTTGCAATGTAGGGTGTGAGAGATGATTCTCTCTCAATTCTCTCTTTGTAACCCTTCCCAGCTCCTCTTCCACAGGATGTCTAGCTCCCTCTGACAGCAGTGCCTCACTGTCAGCCTGGGTACTACTACTCACCTCTGCCCTTGCAGTCACTCTGTCCAAGGGAACATCAGTACCCACAAGCAGCTGTGGCTCACCTTCAGTCTATTACTGCTATAGGGTAGTTTCCTCCTTGAAGTAACCACCTCACCAGTCCTGGCTGCAAGTGTGCGGTCTGTCTGGGCCTCCCCCAGGCTACCAGACCCACATGCTTGTCTCCAAGCCTGACTGCATGTAACTGCATGAACACATGGTACTGGCTTATCAAACTCATTCTCTATCAGGACATCTGCAGGGATATCCTCAAACACACCTACTTGCTGGCTTCCTTTTCTATCCTCCCAGTCAAAGTGACCCCTAGTCAAACTTATTTGGAATGGGGTCCCTCCTAAAGCTCTGACTGGAGTAGACTGCCCAGGCAAGTAGTGCTCCTCTGTAACCATTGCAGGCTTCACAATGATTAGGTCGAGGCTGTGTCTCTCTTAGCAATGGTATCTTTGCCATTCACTATGATAGGATATAACCTCTTGTGGTAGTTTGGTCCCCTTGTTGTCTTGGGAGAACTTGCTGTTGGTATTTTGTCATTCCCACTTACTGGTTCTCCCACCTTTTGTTCCCCACCTTGAGTCCATGGACATCTATATACTGCGTGGCCCCACTGATTGTATTTAAAACATTTATCTCTAGGTCCTGGATGTGTACCTGGACTAGTGGCTTCCCTTGCTACTGGCAGATTCTGTTGGGGCAGTCTGGGCTGCCCACCATGGGTTCCCTTAGACCCATGAGCAGCACTGGGTGTCCCTTTCCTGTGCAGTGGTGCCCTGCTTGCTAGGTATAGGTCTCCCTTCTTCCCCAACTCATCTACAGTAAGACATTGTCTAACCAGATCCTCATGTTCTCAGGCAAAGTGCTAAGGGCTTACTCCCTCACCAAAAGGTCTGCCAGCCCTTCAAAAGTGGTGATCTGACATCCACTCACCCACCTATGAAAATAAGTGCTTAGTTCAGCAACATATTCACATACACTTTCATCTTCCTTGCATCTATGCTCACAAAACCTTTTCCTATAAGCTTCAGGTGTTAACTTAAAATATTCTAGTAAACAATTCTTTACAACAATCTAATTTAGACAGTCATTATCAGACAGTTTGGACAGAACAGTTACAGCTTTACCATGGAGTAAGGGGGTCAGAAACTGTACCCAGAGCCCTTGGTCAACATCATACTGTTTACATACCTTCTCAAACATATGACTGAAACTACCAAAAGTATCCCCCTCTGTAAATTGTGAAAGAAATTTACTGACCTTTGTTGCTGCTGGGGTTCAGTTACTCTCTTCCCCGTTACCTCCATGACTCTGGCAAAGAGTCAGCATCTCCTTTTCATGTTGCCTCACCCTCTCCTTCTCCTCAGCTTCCAGGCTTAGCAGTTTCTCATTTTCCTCAGTCTCTAGATGCCTCAGTCTCTCTGTTGCCTCTATTTCAAAACATTTGGCCTCAAGCTCATCTCTTTAATTCCAGACAGATTTTTAAGTCCTCTGAGGAAATGTTGAGCTGTCCATTTTCTGAGAGTTGTACATCCCCATGGCCAGTCTGATTGTCCTCCTGATTGCTATTCTCTGATGCAGCTGTGACTAAAGCTGCAATCATGTCTGCTTTAGTCAGGCATTCATGCATCAGTCCTTTAGCTTGGCACATCTCAGCCAACTGGCTCCTTGTCAGCTTGCCATACTCCTCTGCTGACATGCTTGCCTGCTTTCCCTGACTAACTAAGCTAACAAAAAAAAAATATAACAATTGTGATATGAATTCTGAATGTTTACTGCATGCCTGATTTAGAGTACAAAAACATCTTCAGTGATCACTGTACGCAAGCTACAGGAATTCAATATCTACACCACTACAAGCCAATTAATATGTGATGTGGCTATCTCACCACTATCAGCCAATTAATATTTGATGTGGATATCCCACCACTGCAAAACAATTAATATGTGATGCCCCTGCACTGGGCCAGTAACCAAGGAGCCTCAATCCTCACCACTAACACCAGTGAGTGATGTGCATATTGGGAGGATAAGAAGTAAACAGACAGTAAAGTACAATTTCCCTTAAGATCACACAGAGATCACATCAGTCTGGGGCTGGTTTTTCCCTCTTTCTCCAGATCCCCCAATAAGACTCCCCACAGCCAAGTGGTCAGGCCAATACCTGTTTAGAATATATTCTGTTTAGAATATATGAGCATAATTATGAAGTAAGAACAAAATGCACTACTAATGCACTTTACAGACACAAAATTTGTTGTCAGGAATCAAGTTTTAACTTTTTTGTTTTAGAAGTAGTGGAAAAGGACATAAGGGGAGGTTTATGGGAAACTTCTATAGAATATAAAGCATTGGTGTGGCAATTATTCCTTGAAGCTAATAAACCACCAGGTCTAAATGATATGGTTTCCCTTGCCCCAGTTTTAAAGATGAGAGCAGCAAAACTTTAGGTGCTCAAATGATGTGAATTTTGTTTAATGTTTCCTGTTTGTAACTTTTTCCTTTATTCCCTCATGGTTATCACCTGATATAGATATAAACTGTTATTCTCACTGATTTATTCTTGATGTATTAAATTAAAAATGTCATTATTATAAACTTATTTATTAGTAAGAGTACTATAAGAGTTTTTATGTGGTTTTAATATGTATTAGGAAATTGAAGATGTTTATATCAATTAGTAAGAGTATTGCAAGAGTATTTATGTGGTTTTAATATGTATTAGAAATATTTAGATAAAGTATTTTTATAATTGTTTTTAATGAAATATGGAGCTTTTTAGCTAGGTTTTTCAAGTATGTAAAAGAAAAAGATTGGTAATATCAAATACTTAATTACTTTATTGGATTATTGAATAATTTTAGATAATTAACTTGACTATATATAAAGCTGGGAGGGTTGTATGATATGCATTCTGTTCATCTGAAGAAGTCATTTGAAACAAAAACGCTGGTTGTCTCTGTGAAGCGTTTATGTGTTGTCGAGTGTTTGGAATTGTGCAATAAAGAAGTGGTACGTTCTACCAGCCTTTGGCTCCGCTTTGCTCAATTTGGATTTTGTGTTACCAAATACATACCTAAGAGCTTAAACATTTCTAAACAAAACCAGCCATGATTATAAGGTATAACTATATTTAATAATAAATAACAGAACAAGACAATAGTCAATAATTCAATACAGTGACAACAGAGTTCAGAATCACAGGAAATATTTTAAAACAACATTGGAGGACATTCTCACATAAATACAGAAAACATCTAGACTGATCTTACTCTAAGTTAAGCTATGATCTAAGTCTTACTTACAGAGCAAAGACAAGTGCTGGTGAGAGGCTGTTTACAGGTCCATAACAAGATACAAAATGCACTGACTTTCTCACTGAGATAGTTCTTAAATTAATAATACTCATTACTGCTGGGCATCTCAGATTACATCATTATTGTCACCTCTGCTTAGTTTCCAGGAGAACAAATGCCTAAAGGTTAGCACCTCAGTGTCAAGAATACTTATCTCTTAGAAGCTGACACTTATCTCACAGAAGTTTGCCTGGAACTGGATATCATAAAACTGTTAAATATGTTTACCCTTGAAACCTATAATTATCTCTGTCTCAAAGAATAGAAATTATTTCTATCTGCAGACATTCTGTCTTCTAGTTGTGGTAAACACACTTATAAAACTTTTTACTTATTTTCTCAGAGTTTGCAAGTTAACTCTGTATGTCCCAACTTCTACTACGAAAACATACATTTGCACAGGCATATAGTCCATATATATTTCTGCTCTTCTTCAGAAGAGTGCACTGTGGTTACATTTTTGAAGCTCAGCACATAACATATAGTTTAATCCTAACATATAGTTCTCTTACATTTGTAAGATAAGCTTGTGGATCATCTACAGGTGTACATAACTGAGAAAACAATCCTGGGAAAAGAACTAGATGAGGGGTTGGTCTCAAAAAGAGACTTTAAAGAACAAGTTTTCTTGTAAGAAAAGGAAGGGTTAGTCCCTAGTGCTTTAACTAATTTTAGACTGCTTTTAATAATTCCCCAATTCTTTGTAATAATGTTTCTGATACCTTCGAGTCTAAAGAAATGGAAAGGAGAAATCTCATGCTGTCATTGGATAAGTGGTTCTTAACACTGTTGAACCCATGTTTCAGGATGGGGGATGCTTGGTGTACCTGCTATCTGCCACTTCATTAAAACAGTTAAAAACAAGCTTTTCTGGGTATTTTCAGTGAACATTTTTACAAGGTAATGACATTCTTGCAAAAATAGGGCATCATCACTAATGATCCTACTCGTACTGACAAAGTGACCTTTAGCTATTTTTCTTTTCATAAAATTGGGGTGCTCGCTTTAGAAGTCAAGGTAATTATTGCAAAATGATTCTTTCCTATGGATGGAAGACATAAATTCTTTGGTGATAGGGTCAAATGAAAGGGAGATGTCTAGAAAATGCACTGTATTTCCCTTCCTGGAAAGAGTAAAGTCAAGGAATTCAATGCTGTCATTAAGTTTAACTAAAATGACTCAAGTTCATTAGGAACCCCCATCCAAATGAAAAAGATGTCATCAATAAATCCTTTGTATAAATAAAACACTGAAATCCCTTTAAATGGGTTAAAATATTGGCTTCCCATGAACTCAGTACTAGACTGACATATGTCAGTGCCATCTTTGTCCCCATTGCTACCCCTTGTAAATGTTGGTAAATGGTGTCATTAAACAAAGTTGTTTTCCAAAACTAATTTAATGATGGCAATGTAAGCCTTAATCCTATGAAGAAGTGTTTGTCCAATTGGCAAGGTAATCAGGAACAAACTCCAAACCTTTTTGATGTGGAATGCTTGTGTATAGAACTACTATATCTAAAGTGACCAGGGTACAATCACCTGAAATTGCAGGGAACTTAAACAACCCATCTAAAATTCCCAAGAGTCCTTCAGATAAAAAGGAGACCTTTGTGCCAAAGGGTTAAGAAACAAGTCAAGAAGTCAGAAATGTATTCTGTTTTTGTTTTCTTGGAAGCTATAATCTGTCTTAACAGAGGATCCTGAGGATTTTTGTGTACTTTTGGAATACCAAACATTCTCACTATAGCGGGGGAATCTACTGTTATAAAATCAAGCTCCCGATCTGAAATGAAACCCTCTTTAAACATGTCCATAAACACTTGTCAATGTAGTGGAAACTATGGGTAACCTCATCAGAAGTGACAATTTTGTAATGGTCTTTAATAGCCAGTGCTCCATCCATTTTATATATATAAGAATTGGTAGCCATGCTGGCAATACCTGCCCCTTTGTCTGCTTTCATTATACGAATATCTCTATTGTTTCTTAAATTTAGGAGAGCTTTCCTTTTATCACCTGATAAATTAAATCATTTTCTAACTGGTTTGGATGAGAGATAATCTCTAATTTCATTTTCACTAGTCTTAGAAAAATGTTCAAGGTGGCATTAAGTGGAAGGTTAAATGTACATTTCCTTTTTAAAGGGTTGGCTGGACCAACATTTTCATCAGTCAATAGATCCCTAAAGCCAGAAGCATTAGAACAAAAACTGTGTAACTCATGTGAAAATTCACAATTTAAACCATCAAAAACAATGTCACCATTGCAATCACTATCAATTTCAGAGTCCAAGCATTCATTAAAGTTAAGGTTATTGTTGCTAAAACCATGTTTAAAGTTAAACTTCCTACAAAACAGTTTTAAATCTATGATAACATTTGCTATTGATGATCTTTGCAAGGGGATAAAGTTTCATCCTTTTTCTAAGTCTACCTTAGATGCTGAATTAAGATCCAGGTTTCTGGGACTGAAAATAACATTTTTTTCAACAATTTTTGGTGGGATAAACTGTTTACTATTCTCCATTAAAACTGTCTCCTTCCTCTCTCTTCCTCTCTCTCTCTACACACACACACACACACACACACACACACACACAGACACACACACACACACATACACACACACACACACACACACACACACACACACACACACACACACACACATACACATACTTAATGGGTCCCTGAAAAGAGGCACTAGCCTGGTGGGACTAAGCCAGTTAACAAAGGATAGATAGATAGATAGATAGATAGATAGATAGATAGATAGACAGATAGATAGATAGACAGATAGATAGATAGATATTGCAACACGTTGGGTGTGAAAAATGCATAGTATATATTTAAGAGTAGCTGGTTTATTAAAAAGTCCTTAAAAACTTTAGCCAGAAACTTGCATTATTAGTTAGATAATGAGACAATGGGAATTACTGCAGCATAAAGGAAGTAACCTGCAAATAGCAACTTGGAAGTGAGTTCCTTACTCAGAATTTTGGGAAGTAGTAAGCAGGGGCTTACCTGAAGATCCTGGAGGTGTTGAGTTTGACAGCCCAGTCAGTGCCTTTTTACAGATTGTACCTGGTGGAAATGCCTGCAGTACAGAGCTAGAGTCTGGGACCAGATGAAGCCAACAGCCAAGGACATTCTAAAGACATCCTTTTTGTTGGAACTGCAGTATAAGACTGTGTGTATATATGGTGAACAGACCCCTATGGTAGGAGATGGGTTAGAAACTGGTTACACAACAGAAAAGTCAGGGTTAAAATTAGATAATTAATATCAGAGTCTAAATATGTATCTGGGGTACCACAGGGGTCTATTCTTGGCTTGATTTTGTTTTCCATCTTTATAGCTGACTTTCCATAGGTAAATAATATATGAACAAGTACATTTGCTGATGAGATGAATGTACAGGTCACAGTTACAAATTTGAAAGATTAGTACACAATGCATGGATTTTCAGATACTCTGACTATGTTGTTAAAAATAAAAACATGGAGTTTAATGCTAAAAAACTGAAGTGATTCACTCTGGGAATAAAAATCTTTGCTATCCTTATGCATTACATCATGTGACATTAGGTGAAGTAGAGACTATAAAATACCTAGGACCAATGATTGATAAGCTGTTATTTGATAATAATCTACAGGTGGATATAAGAAAATGCTATTTGATTATTAGGAATGTAGCAGACAATAATCAGCAGGGATGAGGTTGTGTTTAATATCGCTATATAAAACAATGATTAAGGCCTAATGTTGAGTATTGTGTATCAGTCTGCACTTATAGGTTCATAGGTTCATAGGTTCATACTAGGCTATCTGCCCTGGGGCAATTATAAGCCTAGCCCGATTCTGTATGGCTTACGCCACCTCTTGATTTGAGTATACTGTGCCCTTTTTAAGGTTTAGTTTACTGTGCCTCTGTCTAATAGTAACATGGGAGTAATCCCTGGGACAAACCTACGATCCCCCATCCACCTATCGAGATTCTTCTTGAAGAGTTTCAGTGAGGTGCTCTGCCTCACATGAACTGAAATTCTATTCCAGAGCGAAGGGAGCCTCTGGGTTATGAACCTGTCCCTCCAGCAAGTTCTATTTATTTCTGTGCTGAGGTTCAAGTCCCTCGAGCGTGTGGCTCTAAGGGATTTAGATTTACTGAGGTGGAGCATGTCCATTAATTCTGGATCTGACATAGCTTTGTATGTCAGGCATAGATCGCCTCGAAGTAGGCGGTATGCAACTGAGTAGAGCTGGAGTCTTTTTAACCGAGCAGCATATGGCATCTGTTTGAGACCCTTGATCCTCTTGGTGAGATACTTTTGGGGTCTTTCTAATTGCTGCAGGTGTCGGGTAAGGTACATCCCAAAAGGGGCATTGTATTCTATGATGGGCCTGATGAGGGATGAATAATGGGCAACGATTACCTCTCTTGATCTAGATGTGAAACCCTTCGTGATGAGGTGGGCTATGTAGAAGGTCTTTCTAACCACTTTGGCAATGTGTTTTTCAAAGGAGAGATTGCTATCAACTTGGGTCCCCAGGTCCCTAATAACTTTCTCTGTACTTAATGGGTTTCCGCCTATGTGGTAATTTGTGGGCACATTGTTTTTGCCAAAGGGTATGACTATACATTTTTTGGCATTTAGCTTTAAACCATGGCACTGGCACCAGTTATCTGTCTCTGTGAGACTTTTTTGAAGGATGTTTGTGCCAGCTGGAGAGTCGATTATGGCGCCCAGTTTGCAGTCGTCTGCGAACTTGGTGAACCATAGTCCTCCCATGTTTGCCTGTACCTCGTTAAAGTATATACCAAACAAGAGTGGTCCCAGGACAGAACCCTGTGGGACGCCACCTGTGACCGGTTTCGAGTCTGACATGGCTCCAGCAACTCTCACTCTATGGGTTCTGTCTTTGAGCCAGTTTGCAACCCATCTTGTGACATAGGGGTTTATATTTAAGCTGGATAACTTATCTATGATGCCCGAGTGGGGTATTGTTTCAAATGCCTTTGCAAGGTCCAGATAGGCTGTGTGGACTACCTTCCCTTCATCTATGGCTTTGGTGACTGTTTCGAAGAAGTCAACCAGGTTCAAAAGGCAGGATCTGCCCTTGACAAAGCCGAACTGGGTAGGATCTAGTGTCTGTAGGTCCCCAATGTCTTTGTTTATGAGCTCCATGATGATCCTCTCCATAGCCTTGCAGACTAAGCTAGTCAGGCTTATGGGGCGATAGTTTCCAGGGTCCGTAGAGGCTCCACCTTTGTGGAGTGGGACCACTGTTGCTGTACGCCATTCTGTGGGCACATATCCTGTAGTGAGGCTGAGATTGTATAGCTGTTTTATTTGAGGGATTAGTTCCTCTTGGAGTTCATGTAGGACACAACCTGGGACGCCATCTGGTCCCATGGAAGCAGTGTTTTTTGCTTTGGAGAGGGCAGCCTTCACCTGAGCATCAGAGATGTTTGGGAGGCAGCCGTCTGCTGGGATAGATACTTGCTCTTTTGGGGGGGAGGGGTGGAGAAGTTTGCACTGAACCTGTCTGCCAGGATATTGGTGATGTCTGTGGGTTCAGTGTATTTTTTTGTCATTTAGAATCAACTCAGAACAAGTCTGGGAGTTGCATCCCAGGTTCCTAACATAACTGAAAAAAGCCTTATGATTGTCTTTGGTGTCCTGTGCAATTTTTCCTCTCGAAGCTGGCCTTGGAGGATTTTATGAGGGATCGTAATTTTTTGCTAGTACTGATCAGAGATGCCTTCCCTATTAGGGATTTTGCTCTATCATGTAGTAGCTTCCTCCTTCTGTTGTACAGTTTATTTATGGCAGGGGTCCACCAGACTGGACGCCTGCCTTTGGATGATTGGGTCTTGGTTTAGGTGGCGCTGCCCGCTGTTGCGCTATGCACAAAAACGCGCAAAACCGCGCAAAAGAGGGTTTTAAGATAGGAAGATGAAGGAGTTTGGAATTGACCCAAAATGGCCAATAAAACTACAGTTTCAAGTCACTAACCACTCCCACAGGGGCAGGCAGGCTGCTCGATGTTTTTCACTGCCAACTCAATTAAAAAGACTTGAAGGAATGCAGAGGTTTTATACAAGGCAGATAACTGGATTAAAAAAAAAATAAGTTACAGCTAAACATTGGAGAAATTGGCCTTGTATACAATTACCTATAGGTTAGTGAGGGGTGTGTGACTAAAGATAGGTTTGCAGTGATCTTGATGTTGATATAAAAGACCACTCCAGGGTAACCAGGAATAAACATTTATTTACTGAAGTAACTTACATAACACAACAGAGGAGAATTTTTCACAGTGATTAGGCTTGTGGTGGAATTCCTTAACTCTTTATGTAAAATCAGATAATTTATGTGCCTTTAAGAAAAATCTAGGTAAATAATTAGGTGCAAGAGTGTACCATCCAACATTAATTGGTGGCAAATTCCTTGAAGGCCTCTAACAGGATCTGAGTTTGATTAACTTGAATCATGAGATACTGTTCTGTTTATGTGCACTAAAAGTCAAACGAGTTGTTTCCCTGTGGAAACTGGTTCCTGTATATATAAAACCGAAGTGGTATGTTTTTTTTGTCACTCAACTAATTGAATAAACAAGTAACAGGCAATATTCAAAATCTACTTACCAAATAACTTATTTTCCCATCCTGACTAATGAGGTTTGAGAGCAAACCAATTTGTCCAGGGACATCTTTAGGGAGGGGTCAGGTAGGAATAGCTATGGGTTTTAAGATAATAGTGGAAGGTTGGAGTGGTGGCGATGGAAGGGTTAAACTCTGAAGGTAGGAGGTTTGGGAGGAAATGAGATAAGTGCAAGTAGGAGCTTAACTGGTGTTGTGTGAGTGTAACTGGGTAAGGGATCAGATTTTGGCATGAATCTGCTACTTGCAGGTAGTACATCCAAGATGACCAGTAGGTACTGCAGAGCTGGTAGGCCATGGAAGGAATATTGTTCGGAAGTTGGAGGAGTCAGATGGTTGTATATATATATATATATATATATATATATATATATATATATATATATATATATATATATTATTTATTTATTTTTGCTGGTACTTGTAATACTTGTGGGCTCGGTGTGACATTAATGTGAGAGTGGTAGGTTGTTGTTTGGTTGTTGGGGCTGGTTTCGTTATTTGTAGTATTGGTAGGTTCAGACTGACTTTGAATGTGCAAAACCAAAGGAACTCAGAATATAAGATCTCTGTTTCTTTGCTTACTGCTGGATTTGGATGTGTGAGCTAATTGTGTTAATTTGTCCTTCCTAATTGGGGTAGTTCGGTAATTATAGACCCCCATGAAGTGTCCATCGTAATTTGGTTTAGACGTGGTTTATTTCATTGGTGGTGTTGGGTTGTTTGTGTTTTAAATTAGTGGTGCAGAAGGTGTATGGTAGCCGGTCCATTCTGAATTGAGTGTTTGAGTGTGAGAGCAGTGGAGCGAGTAATTGTTCCTGAAACCGACCCCATTTATATTGATGGTGGAGTGTTGCCCTTGTTACTCTTTGGCTCTTAATGGCAGTGCTACAGCTCTGGCTTACAGTACGGTGGTGAGGGATCTGTTCTCGGGCTTAGGTATAGCTGTGGGTAATATTTGTTGCTGCACATGTGCAGTAGTGGGCAGAGTCATTAATGGCAAAACCCAAAAAGAAAACAAACAAAAAAAACAAACAAAAAAGCAGCTGCTTAACAAGCCAGGTTAACATCTCTGTAATTTTAGTCCCCATACATGCAAGCTACTCCACTTGCTATGTTAAGGATTTTAGTTTATTTTTACAGCTTTTATACTTCTCTCTCATTCATTTATAAGCTCGGTTATTACATTACTCTCAATTGTATGGCATGCATCAAGGTAGATTTTCATATTTTTGATTTGTGTATCTGTGATTTTCTGGTAAATCACTGGGATGATCTGAGGACGGAGGTTGCTGAATAATGATATACATTTGGGTTTTAGACTTCATATTCTTAAAAAAAACCACATGCTAAGACAAATCCAATTATGCTAGCAACTTCATATGCCGATTAAGTGTTTTTGCGGGTTGTGAGGCTAGGCATATAATGGTCAGTTAGCACATATGCCTATTATTGCCGTAACAGCTGTGGGGGGGACATTAGATGTACCTCTCAAATGTACATATTTTCACAGCAGGTGGGGAAGCAGTGAGGTAGGGAAGTGATTTAAAAATGAGCAAAAGTGAGTATGGTATCTGTAATAGTAGTAGTGTAGTAAGTTGCTGAGTGTGGATAGTTCCTCTGACAGATGTTTGGTTTTCCACAGCTATGGAGAAACTGGGTAGTAGGGGGTGGGAGGATGAAATAATGGTTAAGGTGTTTACCTTAAAGACACAAGGTGCAGAGTTTGATTCTCACGTGGGGTAACTGGCTAGGCTTCAAATGGTCCAAAAGAGCAGTTAGCCTAGTACTAATCTATGAACCTATGGATCTAAGTATGGTTGGACACTACTGTGGAGAAGCCATAGTTTTCTAAATGCCTTTGGGGTGTAGTAGTTGGAAACTGACATTAATTTCTGGAAATTTTACTTCATCATGCTTGTTTCTGTAGAACTGTTGGGATACTGTCTGTTTGCTACTTGACGATAATTCTTATCAGAAGATATGTCCACTTCAACTATTATGATCGCTATAGAATTGTATTTGGAGGAACAATTCTAAAAATTTCTAGCTTTTTTGATTTACTTTGTATTAGTCAACTTGCACATGGGCAAAAGGGGGTGTTTTGTTTACCTTAATGTTTGTTGTCACTTTTAGAATGTTTTGTTTGCTGACAGGTGCAGAGTCATTAATGGCAAAACCCAAAAAGGATGCCACCTTGTAAGAGATTGTGGAGGAAATGGGATCCTGTTTTTAGATAGGAATACCCATTAGTTTTCTTCCCTGGCACTGAATGTTTTCATTGTTACACTTCACTGGGTCAATGTGCAAGCTGTATCGAGTCCATATTGGGATTGTTTATAGGTTATTTTATTTTGATAGGTAGCCAGGGGAAACCACATGATTCCTTAAAGTATGCATTTGTTCTTAATGGTTTCTTTCTGTGAAGAACCCCATGACCCCTGATGTTTGTTTACCACATAGTGTGTAAGGGAGCGCGAATGCTTTGAAGAACCCTCCCCTTTTTTTAACCAGGTGTAATTATTCAAAGTTCACATAATGTGTAGTTACTTTCATTTCTGAAAGGCCTAACATCCACTTTAACCAGATAGTTATGTAAGACATCAGGGAGGTTGAGTGCTGAGTACATAGTTCTCTTAGAAATGAGTAATAAAAGTTGGAGTCAACACACATTAACAGAAGTATTCCTGCATGATTAAGCAATTAAAAAAAATTTAAATACTAACCTTTACATTTTGTGCATTTCTCGTTGTGTTCATAGTAATGATTTTGTTGCTAAAGTGTGGTCTAACCACATGTTTCTCATTAGCAAAACTGTATACTGTTAAATTGGTATTATGAGTTATGCAGACTAAACCATAGCTGTCATTTTTATACTTGCAGAATGAGTGTTAAAACAAATATAATTAGGGCTATATAGCTGAAGTCCCAAAGTAACCTTCAGTGCCTAGATTGTCTGATAAAAATGGCTAGATTGCCCTATGCAGGGTGAGTACTTGTGCCCCATCAGTTTATTTCTGTTTAGGTATTTGCGTATGTTAATCCAGGGGGCACAGATGCTGATTTAAAAAAAAAAGCATAAGTAGAGCAGTTTGTCAAACAATTTATAAGTGATTATTTACCAGTTTATAGGTTTCTTCTTATAGTTTGTTGCTTTTGAGCTGATTTTTTTGTAAAATGCTATAGCCATGCTACAAAGAGACTGTTAATATGACTTTATAGAACAGCATATGTCTCAGCTGTCCAGATTTTTGCTGCAGATTTTTGGTCTAATCCTTATAAAATTTGTAATTCTGGCAAATCACTGAGGATTGATGTAAAGAATGACAGTCCTTTGAGTTTGATTTCCTATCCTTCACAGAATGCATGTTAACACATTTTGTCCTCGCAACTTTCTATGTTTATAAGGGCAACTTTGTTAAGAGGGGACAGTACAGTGGGGTAGTAAATTACAAATTAATATTAAAGCTAGTTTCATTAAAGTAGTCTATAGTTACTAACCTTGTGAAAGTTCTTCATAATGTGAAGATACTGTCAAGGATGGGCAGATTAACTTCAGGATTCTTTTTCTTACTCTTGTTCTGTTTCCATGTTATGTTGCAGACTTTAGGAGGTTAATTTGTTGAAACATTTAATGTTTTGTTGAAACATTAAGTTTTTTTAAACAAATATATTGTAATATAATAGCCTATAACAAAATAGGACAGCTGAGTGGTTTACTTACTGAAAATAAATATTTAATAAACTGATCCCATAGAGTGCAGCATTTGATTTTTTATGGAAATCACAAGGTAACCAAGGTATTTTTTTTCTCAATTTTTTTTTATTTTTCAAATACATTTGAATGAATTCCATAGTATTTATACATAACATCTTAAATAACTATGTACACTATTTTTATTAGCCTGACACTATAACAGATCTTATTGTATACAGTTACTTTATAAGTATGTCCAATCCATTATCAGAGTGTCTAATTAATTATTGTATAGTTCATAGGTTCATAGGTTCATAGATTAGTACTAAGCTAACTGCCCTTGCGAGCCATTTTAAGCCTAGCCAGTTATCCCTTGTGAGACTCAAACCCTGCACACGATAAGACTTTTCTCCAAGGGTTGTTGATAAATGGCTTTGGATAAATTCTTAGTTCTTTAATTTTAATTTCCAATAATGCTGTGGTCTTCAGTAGGCTGTAGAGGTCTTCCAAAGTTGGTATTGTGTTTGTATTCCATCTTCTTGTTATACACTTCCTTGAAATTGCAAGTATAGTTCATACTAGATACATGTTTGACCTACTCAAAGTTCACATTTAATAATACAAGAGATTTAGTTAAATAAAATGATTCATTAAATAAAGTTTGTAGAATGTTATTAATACCATTCCAAAATGACTTAATTTTAACACAATCAAAGAAAATGTGGTTCCTGTCTGCATTATGTACTTGATCACATCTCTAACATATTCCTTTTATGGAATAACTAATTTTACTGATTCTATCTGGGGTTAAGAATGCTCTGTGCAAGCATTTCCAATTAAAAACTTTCCAGTATTGTGTAAATGATGTATATTTTATCTATAATAAGATATATGTTTTAATATCTTCAGTTAACTGTATTGAGTGTCCTTTTGTTATATATTTTCAATAAGGTTTTGGGTGTTGTTTTATAGTTTATCAATATTTTGTAAAATTTTGAAATACTGTTTCCCATGTCAAAGTCATTATATATGATTTCATATATGTATTTCGTAAATTTAGGTATTTCTTTAAATGAAGAATTGTTAATTATTCTACTTAAATCTTGCGAATATGAGAGAATTCTCTGTAAAGTTAGCGAGTCCTGTTGTGGAATTTTGTACGTTGTTTTTATTACTTGCATATCTAAAACTTTTAGTTCTTTGATACATTGGAGCCAGCAAACAAATCCTTTCTGTTCCCAGGAAATAATAATTTCTCTATATATTTTATATGGAAAGTTCTTTGTGACTATAAATGGTGCTAAAAGATCAAACCAGATTTTTAAATCTATATTTGCATTGATAATTCTCCTAAATGAGTCAATGTAATAATTAATCATACGAGTTTTAGTGGGTATAGTAATGTTATATTGCATACTAATACATATGTGCCATGGCAAATTGTTTTTATCTGTTATTTGCAATTTTTTTTGTAAATCAAATTCATTTATTGATATTACAGTTAGTAATTCTTTCTAATTTGCAGAGTAATTTGGACTTATCCAATTTGAGATTGTTTTAGATATTGATGCTTTTATATATGTTCCTATGTCTGGAAAGTTTAATCCTCCCTGTTTCTATGGTCTGATATGATGTATTAAAGCTATTTTGTTTCTTTTGGGAAACCATAAAAATTTTATTAGGCATGAATTTATTTCTTTAAGTATATTCCTTTCTGGTAACAGTTGTATTGCCAAGGCTATATATAGGATCTTGGGCAGTAAAACCATTTTTTTTAACTGTAGTCTATCTTCAAATGTTAATATTATTTTTCCATTTTTCCACAAAGATTTTAATTGTATTGATGATATTATTGTAGTTTTTTGAGACTAATTCATTATTATCCTTGCATAACTCAATTCCTAGATATTTTAAGATAGAGTCTTGTTTCCCTATGATGTGATCCCCTTAGTCTGTAGTTATTTTTTTATTTAAAAATAAAAATTTGGATTTTGATTTATTGAAATGGAGTCCTCAAGTCATGTGAAATTTGTCAATTAATATATCTAATTCTTCTAATGCCTCTTTTGTATTAGATAATGTTAGTAATATGTCATCAGCAAATAACATTACTTTAGAATTGTATTGTTCAAAAACATCTATTCCTTTGATTTTTATGTTGTTATGAATTGAATCTGCCAATATTTCAATAGCCAGAGCAAATAGAATCAGTGACATGGGACATCCTTGTTTAGTGCCTTTTGTTATATGTATAGATTCAGAGGTAAAAGGACCTACCTTGACAGATGCTAAATTATTTGTATATATATATATATATATATATATATATATATATATATATATATATATATATATATATATATATATATATTTTCTTTAGGAGATGAACAAAGCATGCAGAAAATTCAAATAGCATTAGGATTTTGAATAAATAATCCCAATTTAGGGAATCAAAGGCGTTCTGTATATCTAAGCCAATTATAAGTGTTTCTTTATTTTCTTTATTAACATAATCTATAACAGAAATTATACTTTTGATATTGTCATGTGTGTGTCTATGATATATAAATCCAGTTTGATCATTATTTATTGTTTTGGATAGTGGTATTTTCATTCTGTTAGTTAATATTGTCAGAAATATCTTATAGTCATTATTTAATAATGATATATGTCTATATGAGGTACAAAGGTTTCGGGAATTGTTTTCCTTAAGTTTGGTGTGATTAAGGAATATTTCCAAGAGGGTGGTAATAAAGCTTGTGACTGAATTTCTAATAGAATTTTATGGAAGAGGGGTAGTATCTTTAAAGGAAAAAGTTTATATATTTCCATAAATATGCCATCTATACCTGGATCTTTATTATTTTTACCCTCTTTTATTGTATCTGTAATTTCTTTGTAGGATATGGGTGCTTGCAGATCTAGTTTTAATTTTTCTAGTATTTTTTTATATTAGAA
This sequence comes from Protopterus annectens, assembly GCF_019279795.1. NCBI lineage: Eukaryota > Metazoa > Chordata > Ceratodontiformes > Protopteridae > Protopterus > Protopterus annectens. The sequence goes on along the minus strand of NC_056727.1, from coordinate 61,194,590 downwards.
CATTTTTCATCTAGATTTAATTGATCAATATGTATATTTTCTTTTTGGAAATGTTCCATATAGTGATTTCTATAGGCATCAAGAATGACACTTTTATCCAAGACATTTTTCCCTTTCTTATCATGGAAGATACTTTTAATGTTATTAACTTTGGATTGTATTTTGATTCTTGTAGAAAATTTATGTAGATATTTGGGAGATGTGGCCAAGGCATTATTTTTTAGTTTTTCTAAAGCTAAACTAGTTTTATGTGTTAGAATTTCATTGTATTTATTGTTTAATATTTCTACTTTCTTTTTCATCTCCAAATGATTTTGATTTTTTTCAGCTTTTACTGACAAAAGTTTGGATTGTAGCTCTAATAATTCAGAATCCCATTCTCTGATTTTTTTCTGCCAAGTTAGGGTTTTACCATATATGTAAGCTTGTAATGAGTCCCATATCATTATTTTATTTATCTCTGTGGTGTAATTACTATCTAAGAAGAACTGTAATTCAGATAATAACCAGAGTTTGAACTCTTTAATTTTAGTTATATATGCTGGAATTCTGGAGTTAATGATTAATGGTTTGTACCCATTTTGAAGTTTTAGTATCAACAAATTGTGGTCTGAAAATGGGCAGGGAGTGATTGAGAAATTAATGATTTTAGAGTGTAAGTCATGGGCAGCAAATATTTGATCTATTCTAGTTTGGGTACCAAATCTGTGATCTTGACAGGAAAACAACAAAGATTTATCTTCTTTAAATTTGAAAGTATCTACAAGATGAAATGATTCTACCAGCTTGTTTAAAGCTTTTGATACAGCAGATGTATGCAGCGGTCTTTTATTTGTAGTTTCAGAAATATCAAATATACAGTTAAAATCTCCTCCTAATATTAAGTTGCCTTTATAATTATTGGAAATTAAACCAACTGTTTTTAACAGTTTTTGTTCTAATGCCTGGGAACCAGTATAGATTGGCTAGATTCCATATTCTGTTATTATATTTAACTATTACTAATGCCATAAGACCTTCTTTATCTTTATACTTATAAATTATTTCTGGGTTAATCACATTTGTTTTCCATAAAATTGTTACCCCTTTTTGTCTTTGTCTTATAAGTGGATTGCGCCAATATCATATATTCCTTAGGATTCCATTTGTAATTGTCATTTGTTTTGAAATGAGTTTCTTGAGGGAAGATAATTTGTGCTTTGTTCAATTTTAAATATTTCAGTATTTATGATCTCTTGCTAGGATTGTTTAAGCCATTTATATTTAAAGATAATGAAGTTAAATCCATCTTAGGTTATTTAGACTATGTATTTTTTTTTGTTTTATTGTCACTATTAAACATTTTCCTCTGATAACTATAAAGTATATGTTTGAGCTTTTAATGGAAATTATCAGTTTTATACTTTGAATGTTTACCAATAAAGTAATGTTTTGGTCAGGCATACTAAAAATATTTTTGTGAAATAAATTTACATTAATAAATGTTAACAAATCTAAGAGCCGCACTCTCCATGGAATGAAAATCATTCCTAATCTGATAGATAAACCTAAGTCCATCAGATTATCACTCATACCTTGACAATCCAGAACATCTGAGATCCATAAATTGAATTATCATATGGAGAATATTTGTAATAGGAATAAGCAATAGTTATATTATTTTGAACAGATATAGTACTATTGTAGATTAGACAGAATTCCAATACAATATAAATGTCTACTTATGGTATAAGCAGTTAATATTTACATGAAAGATAGATGACAAGCAATTAGATCATAGTAAAGTATGATGTATCATATATACAACCTCAGTAAAAGATTATAGCACATGGCTATTTAACATACCCCCCCTTATTGATGAAGTCTTTCAAAACTTATTACTTAATATAAATATATGGTAATATTTATAACTAATGTTTATAATACAATGTATTTTACTGGATATATCAAAAGTGATATTTCATTGTTTGCCAGCATTTAAGTAATCACTTTGCTTGTTGCTAACTTACTTAAAGCATCAAGTTTGTTTTATGTGAACATTGATGAAAGTTAGTGCATTTTAATTATCAGTGCATCCATCTTCCCCCCCCCATTTCCTACACATAAGGAGTTTCATTTTTGGCATTTCCTATTATAAAATGAGTGAAATTGTAGGTTAAAAACAACAAATTCACTTATTGTGATTATAATGATTACAAGTCCCCTTTCCATATTCATAAATTGCCATTTTATGGCATATACTGAAAGTTTTTAGATTTAAATGGCAACATTCTATTTTGTATAATCAGCAAAAGTTAAACTGAGTGATTATTGCCAATTTAATACTATTTGCTCAGAATGTGATTGTTACATTCTGTGACATTCCTAGTTCAGGCTTCTATTGTTTCCCTTGAACAACTTTGTCAGTTTGATGTCATGTATAAAACATTAGTTACCTTGATAACAGCTTAAGTATTATGCATGGTCAAGATGGGTTACAAAACCACAATTCAAGTTAAAGCAATTATATGACTTGTTATGCACATTTACTTATATGAGAAAATCAGTAACCCAGGTATTTTGATATTTAAATTACCCGTCATCTGGAGTGTTTAGTTGTAACATGCTTAAGTGACAACTCAATTTATGTTTCAATAGGGTCATTTAAAAGCATAGGATCAGTTACTGCTGCTTGTGTCATAAAACCATTTTTGCTGGAATATGTTCCTTCACTGGCTGCGAAAGGATTTGCTGAGGGATACAGCGGTGCCAGTTATTGAGGATAGGGGATGGAGGGGGGGGTAGTAAATAAGATGTGCAGAGTTTCATGGGTCCAGGGGATTTCTTGTACTATGAGGTGTGCTAATCTCCTTTGAACTTGTATGGACCTTGTAGTATAAAATGGTAATAGCAGCAGACAAGGAGAATCTTAAAAAGTGGTGCGAAAGAATGCATTTGTAGATCACTGGTAATGATGACATCGTACTATGTGTGACAGTTACTGGTACAAAGACTGTTGGCTCTTGAACAAGCAGAACTGCTCTTCAGCTTTATTACCCATTTGCAGACTGGGGGCAGCTTTAACATTTTGTTGAGGATTTACTGTTTTATTTTCTTTTGCAGATGAGGAAGCACAGAGTTTGCATCAGTCAGTGGCCTAAAGGAAGTGGATTTGAAAGGTGATGGATGCTGCTGCGGTGGATGTTCTGCCACTTGAGTGGTGAGCAATGATGTTGTAGATGGGGAAGCGCAAAGTTTGCTTCAGCCAGTGACCTGAAGGAAGGGGACTTGAAAGGTGATGGATGCTGCTGCGGTGGATGTTCGGCTGCTGGGTGGTGCACAATGAGGTCGCAGGTAATCATATGTTAGTAGGTGCTCATTTAGACACATCAGAGATGGTGCAGTTTGGGAGTAGTGTGAGAACAGGTGAGGGTGAGGTACATCAGGGGCAGGGTGTAGCAGGTTTGGGGTTTGTTATGGGGAGTTTGGAGTTGTCAATTGGGGGGTGGTGGAGTCACAACAGCATGAGGTAGGTTTAGATTTTGTAGGCATGGTAGTTGGGTTTTAGTTTTACTTTGGCAAGGCTATTCTGATAGGTTGCTTGGTGGCCTGTGCTTCTTTGAGAGCTTAGCAGGAAGTATTGGGATGGGGGCATATTTTGGAGGGAATGTTTTTTGGCTCGCTGGCCAGTGGGATGGAAGGACGTTTGGAGGAGGGATGTTATTGTTTGGAGTTAGTTTCAGTTTTGGCTGGCTTTGAAGGTCTAGCAGGAGAAGTGTAGGGAAAAGGGTTAATTTTCATTTGTAAAATAGGCAGTGTTATGAGCCCCTGGTGTTGCCAGGCGAGGTGTCAGGTTGACTTGGAATGATCAGATGTGTGGTACAGGATTTCTGGGCAGCTTTTAATAGGAAGGTGTATAGTAGGACATTTCAAGATTTGGTTAAATTGTGTGTTGCAGCTACTTGAGGAGGAAGGAGTTCAGTGGAAAGGATTGTGAAATATTGGGTTCAGGCTCAGGAACAAGGTAAAGCAGTTCAGTCGATCAAGGTGGATTTAGCTTCAATTAGTATAGTTGCACGGGTGGCAGGGTTACATGACTTTACAAAATTTTGGACTGTGGTAGTATGTTGAAGGATTAGGGTAGGTCTGATGGAGTGAAGACTGCCAGATGACGGCTGTTGACAAGACAAGTTTAAAGGTTTCATTGTGGTGATTTGCGTTGGTGAATGGAGATTCATTGGACAATACTTAGTGTGACTTTAGCTTTATGGATGCATTATGGATCTCTTAGGGTGTTAGAGTTCTTTTTGTTGTTAGTTTGGTGGGATTTTCAGTTTTCTTCTTCTGTGGATATTTGCTTGGGTATATCTAAATGGATCAGTTGGAAAGGGCAGGCAGCTAGTTTTGGGGAAAGACAGGAATGAGTGGTTGTGTCCAAGGGGGGTGGGCTTAGAGGTGCTCTGGTCTTCATGTTGGGAATTCTTTGGACTTTGTTTTGTCCAGTAAAGTATAAAGAGATGTGTAGTCTGTTTTAGTATATGATGAGGAGAGCTTTTCAGTGTGTTGGTGTTTTGGGAGAGAGGTTGTCCATTCACTCTTGGTGCATAGGTAGAATATTGGATTTAGCAAGGGAAGGCATATTGATTGATGTTATTAAGATGGTGGGTGGTTGGTCATCAAGTGCTTTCTTGTTCTGTAGTAGACAATTGGGTACAGTGACTGGCTAAAGTAAATTTTCTAGGAAAGGAAATGTCATGTTGGTCATGCTTATATCCATTGGGTGGCAAAAAGGGACTGCAGTTGACCGGATGGCCCGTAATTGGGTTTGCACTGTTTTGGGTGGCATTGAGCTCCTTTGTGTCCTGGTAGTACATTTGGCAGATAATGATCTGGGCATAATTCTGAAGCCACAGTTCGTAGTTAGGATAAGTGAGGATCTGTTTATTTTAAGAGGTTATACCCAATTATGTGTATTGTGTGGTCGAGGTACTACCACAGTTATTTTGGCTGTGGATAGGGCTCATCGGTTTGTTAATGTTAGGCTACTTAGGCAACTGGCTGCATTGGGTAGTTAATTATATGATAGGGTATTAGGATGGGTATTACAGGGACCCATTTTGGTTCAGAGAGGATGACTTTGGTTTGGACTTTTCAGTGTACATGTAGGTTTGTTTGGAGGCTTTGCTGAGGTTTTGGAGTAAATGAGGGGGAACAGCCTGTGTCAGGCTGGTTGGCAGAGAAGATGGGCAGGCTTGTCCCTCTTCTGTTCTCCCTCTAGCGCTGGATGTTTAATTCAATGAGTTGGGGAATGAAAGTGTGCAATGGGATGCTGCCTGATAAGTAAGTAAGCGAGTGTAGGTGAGCATGCTGCATCATAACTAAAAATAATTGAGTGTAGGTGAGGACTATACTTATTTGGTTAGGGTGAAAGGGTTACGCTGCCCTAGTAAATGTTATATTGATGTTCATGCTGTCATCAATAAATTAAAATATTGTTCAATAAAGTTGTGTTTATGGAAGTTTAATAAAGGTTGTAAAATTAGCGTTGCCACCTCACAGCAAGAGGTTCTCCGGTTTGATCCTCGGCTGGGGTGCTTTATGTGCAGAGTCTTCATGTCCTCCCTGTGGTCGCATGGGTTTCCTCCAGGTGCACAAGTTTTCTCCCACATCTCAAAGACATGCTGTAGCTGGATTGGACACTAAATTTGCCCTAGGCATGAGTGTGTGTGTGTGTGTGTGTGTGTGTGTGTGTGTGTGTGTGTGTGTGTGTGTGTGTGTGTGTGTGTGTGTGTGTGTGTGCCTTCTGTGGAAGATTGGGCACTGGACTGGCAACTCAACACCATAAAAACTCCACTGCCAATCATGAGCAGACAGGTGATCTGCTGTGGTGACCCCTAACCGGGAAAAGCCAAAAGAAGAAGAAGAATAAAGGTTGTCAAAGTCATTGGGTACGGTGTATTTATTGAAAGGGACAAAGACAAATGAGGTTTGGGGACAAACCACTTTGTCTAGGGACATCTTCAGGAAGGGGTCAGGTAGGAATAGCTATGGGACTTAAGTTGGTAGTGGAAGGTTAGGGTGTTGTGGATGGTAGGGTTAAATTGTGAAGGTAGGAGGTTTGGGAGGAAATGAGGTAAGTGCAAAGAGGGTTTAAGTGGTTTTGTGTGAGTATAACTGGGTAAGAGATTAGATTTTGGCTTGAACCTGCTACCCGCCCTCCCTCCCTTTCTTAGGAACATTGGGGATTGTGTGATTATTTGATAGGTTTGGTGTTGAGGCAGAGAAGAGGGGTAGGCTTGTCCCTCTCCTGTTCCCTTTCTGGTGTTGGATGTTTAATTCAATGAGTTGGAGAATGAAAGTGAGCGATGGGTCGCTGCTTGATAAATAAGCGAGCAAAGGTGGGGACGCTGCTTGATAAGTAAAAATAAGTGAATAGAGGTGAGGATGTTGCTTATTTAGTTAGGGTGAGCAGGGTTATGCTGCCCTAGTAAAGAGTTATATGGATGTAAGTAAGCAAGCAGAGGTCAGGATGTTGCTTCATAAGTAAAAATAAGTGAGAGAAGGTGGTGCTGCTGCTTAATTGGTTAGGGTGAGTGGGGTTATGCTGCCCTAGTAAATGGTTATATGGAGGTTCTTGCTGTGATCAACAAATTAAAATATTGTTCAATAAAGTTATGTTTATGGAAGTTTAATAAGGGTCGTCAAAAGTAATTTGGTGTGTTTATTGACGGGGACTGGGACAATAAGAATTGCTTTATATTTATTTGTTTGATAGACTTGTGGTTTACATAATTTTTGCCTCTCAGTCAAAACAAATTCAGATGACATTTTTAATGCATATTTTTCTAGCACTTTGTGAATATGTCAGTTTGGGATACCAGTTGCAACTCCTTTCTGAAAATAAGTATTTTGAATCTGCCAGCTTCTGCAGTTAAATATTTTTCACTGACATGTACTAGTTACTCGTAATCTAAATAGCTACAGGAAACAAGCAACTCAAACGTAGATTAAGGCATATCTAACAACATTGTCTTCTGGGCACAGGAAATGTTGTGAGTCAAAGAACAATCTTTCTTCTCGAATCGAGATAATGGAAAAATTAACATCACACCTGCATGGCGTTCCAGAAAAGTTTACATTTTATGATCTGTTTTTGTACTGGTAAGCAATATATTGCAATAATGCTGTAGAGTGTGTAACATTTGAGCGCATTTGAAGTATTTTTCTTAGATTTGGCGTACATTATATGTTTATGCTGGCTGGTAAGTCCAGAGAGGTAATATTTCATTTAAACGTAGTACCAGCTGAGAAAATGGCTATATGACAACTACCTTAAGAAATGTTCTGGATGTACATACATATTACTTCATGCAAAGTTTATACTTTACACCGCATCTAATAAAGAAATAAATTGACAGCGACCAATCTGCAAAGATGAAACATACTGGAAATTCTCTCTGTCTTGTCACACTGTTGTACACTTGAAATATAACTCTTGTCACACAGTGCATTCGTATATTGTACGTAATTTACAATTACAATGTGATTCTCATGGCTGGAGTTTTAATGAAGAAATATGTGTGCTGTAAAATTCTATCTTGGTTCTTTTTGGCAGAGTAATAAGAAAAAAGTAACAGAGTGATGACATCCCTGTCAAAGATCAAGTAAACCAATGCAGTGAGACTTGGGTTGGTGGTGAGGAAGGCAGACGAGGAAATATGATTGTGTATCAGGCAGTACTTATAAATAGTTATGATTAGTGTACTACTCAAGGAAACAAATGTAAAATAATAATAAAATAACATGGAGTGTTTTGACATCACACACATTTATATCAATGTATTCTACATATATATAATATTATACACACACACACACACACACACACACACACACACACACACACACACACACACACACACACACACACACACACACACACAGACACACACACACACACACACACACACACACACACACACACACACACACACACACACACACACACACACACACACTCACACACACACACACACACACACACACTGAGAAGTCTGTGAAATTTACATCTCTCTACCTTGTCAGTAAGCATAGGTCTGTGTAATCACGGTGCTTCATATCCAGTTTATGAATACATGCATGCATTCTACTTGGGTAGATGAATTGCAAACATGACTTTTTCTGGTAATACATGTGCATTATAGATACTGTCCTTGATACAAACTGACTTTGTGCTTGGTCACACTTCATCCCTACATGCAAATAAAAAAATATCCCTCTGGGGTGTGGAGATTTTTTGCTACAAAAATGTGTTTGCTTTTTATCAGTGATTACACAATTTGATTGCACAGTTCTGACCTGTGATCATCCAATATTATTACTCTGCGTGGTCTAAATACAAAGCTTCAACAGAAAGAAAACATAAAGGAAAAGCATTAAACGTTTTGAAGAATGGATGGGAAGTGATAGCTTCTCAGGACACAATGAGTTAACGTCACAATAACATTTCAATTGCCTGCTGGTGCTCATGTAGTCTGCAGGACAGCATATCATTTATATTTATATATTGCTTTTCCTGGACAGCATGTAAACGTGATTTCAATCAATGTATTTTCACATACAGTACCTGGCTGAAATTTAATTTTGTTGTTCTTTTCCACTGGGGTCTCGTTTTCTGGGACAGCTTAACACCGTATCTTATGAAGGCAAGTTTGCTATAATAGTCTGTGTTTTTTATTAAAACTATTATCCATGTAAAATTCATCTGTACTGTTGTTTGTTTGTTCTCTCAGTAATAATCTCCTACTTAGGACATTAAAGCCTATTGTCACGAACAGCATTTTCATGTCATAAACAGGGGATTATTAGTGCACAGCAGGAAAGAGAAGAAGGAAACACATTAAGGTTTGAGAGCAAACAACTATGATTCATGCAAATAGTCTTAGCAATAAAAATAGAGGATTCTGAAATTAAGGGTTTGTTTTGGAATATTATGAGATGTAAGCTTAGCTGCATAACTATTCAGTTGCTCTGTTTGAAAATAAATCACTTTAAAGAAAATATTATCTCTTTTCTTCATCACAGTGTTATTATGTAAAGTAGGCAGTTTTACATATATCCTTCAACTCGGTTTGATGGTGTGGGTGTTATTCAAGTTGGCTTGCATTTGCCTACATGAGCTGTGTGCATCATGAATTGCTACATGGGCTGCTGATGCACGCATATAATTAGATAGTTTTGGTAGCCATTGGGAAGAAAGGGCCAGTACATAGACTGCATCTGATTTAACAGCTGCAGCACAGGCCAAACCTTGTCCCCGTAAAGGAGAAGCAGAATTGCTCTTTCTAGTGATTGTTGCCGGTAGTCTGACAACTAAGTAATTGATCTTTGTATTATATATAAGTACTGAGGATTCCCTTACTTAAGACCTTAATGACGCTTTATAATTATTACTGCCTTTTCATGAAACTGGTTTAGGGTTTAACCTCATAATATTCAAATATGTATGTGTTACTTTCATGGCATCAAAAATTGTTACTTTAAAGCTGATCAAGTGACATGGATGGCTAAAGCTCTGACTGCCACCCAGCTGATCTGGGTTTGATTAACTGCTTGGGTGAGAGATGTAGCAGCAAGGGAGGAAGGGCATGCCCATCCTAGGGGTGAAGTGATGTGTAGACAGGGCATGCAGAGCAATAGGGATTGGAGTCTTCTGTCTAATGCACACACGCACACACATGCACACACGCACTCACACGTGCGCGCACACACACACATGCACACACACACATGCACACATGCACACACACACACACACACACACACACACACACACACACACACACACACACACACACATGCACACGCACATACGCTCACACATGCACACACGCACACATGCACACACGCGCGCACACACACGCACACACACGCACATACACACACGCACACACACACACACACACACACACACACACACACACACACACACACACACACACACACATACACGCACACACGCACACATGCACGCACACACGCATACACACACACACACACACACACACACACACACACACGCACGCACACACACACGCACGCACATGCACACGCACGTATGCGCACGCACACACACACTACTTCATTCATTATAAACAACAATGTAGTTTCTTTACAAGAGGATATGGAATGGATGTCTCCTTCTCTGAAGAGAACAAAAGAAATAAATTCCTGGACTGATGTTAAAAAGAAAAAACAAAAGACTGACTCTGAAATAACTGTTTCAGCTAAATCTCTCAAAGCTTCTACCACAGTATGAGCTGTTATTAGTAAAATTTTAAAATGAGAATGTATCTCCTTTTATGTGATTATTTAACAAAAGTTACTTAAATTAATTATTAGAAACATTTATTGAGCTTCTGACTGACTGATGGTTTAAGTGAGTATCCTACATTAATACAAGTAACTAACCTTTTCTTATATTTAGACTTTGAGGTTTCTAATAAAGTAAACAAAAAACGAAAGCTTACTAATATAATGTAGAAGACAGATTGGGGTAATGTACTTTTATGATAGTTTGGGATCTTGCATCATATGAAAGTTTGAACACTTGTAGTTAATTAGGGCATGCATGGTTTCACTATTAAACAGGGGTTATAGTGTGTATATTTTTCTTTTTTGAGTGATTTTTGATTTTGTTTTGGCTAATTTGCCAAACTTTTGGCATTTAATAAATTGTAAAATATTCCTAGTTATTTCCATGTTTGATAACCTGTCCGTTGTTGCGGTTGTTGAACAGAGTTCGAAATGACTGCTTACATCTTGACAATGACTGTTTTCATTTCATTTTTTTTTTTCTTTTCTTCTCTTTCTCCTCCCTTTCACACATATCATAAAAAAGGAGGGAAAGACACGCATTAAAAAATACGTGATGTGAAGCTTTCTATACCTAGACTTCCTCACAAGCACATTAAGATGACTCCTCTAATTTGTTTCTGTGCAAGACTTATTTAAAGCCTGGGTTGTCATGACAACAGGAAGCAGCAACATTAGGTTCAACGGCTTTCTGAGATTTACTGAAATTATTTGGTGCAGTTTAAATGATAAATGATTAATTTGGTGAAGATTTGCTGTATACAGACTGTTTGTCTCTAAGCATGCATAAAACTTAATTTCGTTGTTGCCAGATTTTTGACAGGTTAGTGAATTGAATGGACTGTTTAGTGTTAACTCGAGACTTCATTTAAAGGATATTTTAATGCAAATTATGACAATCCATGCATGTTGTTATGACCGGAGCTATAGCCCACCCTAGTATGTGATGATAAATGGTTTAATTTACATGGAACTGCATTGATGGTGATCCTTTTGTTCATTGTGGAAAGACACACGCATCTCGAGAGTACAGGGGACATCGTGGTTTATTGGGTTGGCCTTAATAGAGGGGAAGGGGGTTGGTGGTGAAGTAAGAATGGAGGATGATAGGAGTTTGGAGATAGAAGTGGAGCATGAGAATGATCTCAAGGAGATGGTAGGTACTAACACAGATTGTTTGGAAGCTGCATTGAAGAACAGTGAGTTTGTTGTACATGTTGAGAGGGTTGTAGTCTACTGAACATACTTCCTTTTGGTAGTCATTTATGGAAAACAGGGGGGAAGGGAGTGAGAAAGGCAGAAAAAATGGAAGGAAAGGAAAAAAAAAGAAAACAAAGGAAAAGATTTTTTTTTGGGATGAAATTGGGGGAGAGGTTCTTGGCATGGGTTAGGCAGCTGAATGCAACCTTCGTCACCAGTGTTATGCTATTTGCTGATGAGCTTGATTATTGAAGGGCATGGTTAGCTCTGTTTGTTTTGACTTGTGTTGGTCTGAAATTGAGAAGGTTCTGGTTTAGCTACAGCAGATGTGAAGGCACACAGTGCAGTCGTGGATGAGAGATGACAGTGATTGAAATACAAAATAATTCATATGCTTGCACACAGATGTTGACTGTTTCTGTAACTTAAAACAAACAGTATAAAGAAACTTTGGATTTAGGCTATATTGTATAGTATTTAGAGATTGCATATCTGTTTATTTTTATTATCAGTAATGCTACTGGTTCCCTTTGTTGAGTGATCTGTTTAAAATGCTTGCTATTATTCTGCTTATATGTTTTATACACTAAAATAACAATGAATCGCCATGATGACTGACAATTACAGCAACTTCAATGGTATGTAATAACCGGAGTTTTACCCCACTAAAACAGGATTTTGTTGTTTTAATAACTGTAATAATGTGGCCTTGAAAGTACGTTTGTGAAGTAAAAGCACTGTTACAGCAATTGCAGTGGATGACAAAGTACAATGCAGTTTCAGAAAGTCATATTGTGATTATTTAATTTAGTATATAGATTAACCCATGTTGTGAAGATGCAGCAAAAATACAGAACAGAGAATCAAGAGAAAGAGAGAGAGAGAATAAAGTCCTATAGTGCTTATGTTAATGAAGCTATTTTACCAATGTGTATATCTTCAAAAGGGACAGCCAATATATATATGTAGAGAGTAGTTACTGTAGCTAAACAATTATAAATAACAATAAGAGCCATTCAGTGTTATGTGATTGCAGTTATTTCAGGACTGTGGTGGTTTAGTATCACAAAGTAGGCTAAGACAATTAGATCATTGATCTCAGCATAAGACTGATGGTGGCCTAGTCTGAGTCAATGATATCTACTAAAATCCCTCTTAAAATTGTGCTTGAGATTTTAAGAAAGACATCCTAATAGGATCAGATAGACTCTGTAAAGACAACTTGCAGGATCCTTCTTCTTTTTTTCTTTTTCTGAAACATTATTTGAGTCAGTTGTTGCAGAAATGTGAGTTTACTATTCCGAAGTTTTTCTTTCTCTCTCTCTCTCTTTTAAGCTTTCTATCCCTGCTACCTACTGACCATTAGATTCCCTGTCAGATGATTGTTTCAGTTGGTCCCCATATACTGAAATAAGAATCAAGTGAGGTGGGCTGTCATTTAGACAGTGACAGTAGTACTATGCAACAGAAAATGCCTTAGAGTACACTGAGAAGCATCTTTGTAAGTTAACTGTTACTATTGCAGAATCTAATTTGAAAGAATGATGGTACTTGTCAAAACTCCCAGAAAGTGAAATTGATATGCTAAACTTTTTGTTATATCAGTTTAATTTATTTATTTATTCATTTGTCCATTCATTTCCTATAGCCATCACTGACACCTAGGTTTGGCATCCCTCGCACAGGAGTCCTAAAAAAGAGAAAGGTGACAATATCTTAACAAACACAGGATTGTTTCTTACTCTTCCTTATAGATACATTAACCTTTCAGGATTAAGTGTCTATGACAAGTTAGGTTGTAATTCGTGAGTAGCTTTCCCTTAGTTAACATGGTAAAGAGAACTGCAGAAGTTGTAAAGAGGTATAACATCATAGAATTATAGAAGCAATGGAGGAGGTGAAAAGGAAAAAAAGAGATGGAAGAGAGGAGGAGAGAGAGAAACAGGTGGAAGTGGAGTAACGTGCAATGCATTTGAGTCATTTACTTAAGAAATTGTTATACTGTAAGTATTGTAAATTGTCTGAAATCTTTCACTATAGCTACTAACCAATCAGTTTGATTTAAAATGTTACATTCTATAATACTCAGTAACAAAAATCTAGAAATTTGTTGATCAAATTTTAATCACTTATTATTTCTGTTAACATATTTAAACATAAAACATCCCTGAAGTGTGGAAAGGAATATAGAGTAAATAGTAAAATAGATAGATACATTCTGTACTGTGACTTAGTTATTGTCAATGTTAAATTAAATATAATTGTAACTTTCTGACTCAGATTTAAGGTATTATCTTTATGCAAGTTTTCTTTTTATAAACTGAGAATTCCATATGACTATGTACATACCAGGAATTTCGTAACTTAATAAGAATGTTGAAGTATATTCTGTAAAGATAATATCTCCTGATATGTTATGAACTTTTTAAACTTATTTTTCTATCTTTATAAATTACTCTCCATATAGTAGTATTAATTATGGAGCTCAGTTGTTCTGATTACTCAAGGTATGAGAGACAATCTAACAGACATATGTTTATCTGTTAGATTAGGAATCATTTACATTCCATGTTTTGTTTGGGACATTATTCAATGTACAATGACTATTTTAATTAAATTAACATTCTGAATCTTTTCTTTTAAGCCTGACATAAAAAGTGTCTTATTTGTATTCACAACGGGAAAAAGCCTGACTTCACTGTCTAAAGAACTACATACTACTAGATTTCTTTATTGTTATCAGAAGAAATGGTTTAATAGCAATAAATATAAAAGAGAGCAAACCTTTAATAGCTATTTGATATGGATCTAACATTATTATCTTTAAATGCTAATGGCTTAAATAACCTGAGCAAAAGATCTAATTCATTGAAATAGCTAAGATTAAACAATGCACAAGTAGATTTTCTTCAAGAAACACATTTTAAAACAAATAATAGGTATACATGGAGTCCTAATGAATATATGATTTTAGCTCACTCTTCTTATAAATCAAAGCAAAGAGGAGTAACAATTATATGGAAAAAAAACATTATTACTTCTGAAGTTATTCATAAATATGTAGATAAAGAGGGTCTTATAGCCTTTGTTATAATTAAATTTAACAACAGAATATGGACATTAGTAAATTTATATTGGCTCCTTGGTACTGGAGCAGGAATTGTTAAAAAACACTTAGACTTTATTGCTAACAATTATAAAGGAAACTTAATAATAGGAGGAGATTTCAACTATATCTTGGACACTTCAGAAACTAACAAGAAACCTATTCATATATCCTCTACAGTTAAAGCTTAAAAAAATGGACTGAATCATTTCATCTAATAGACACATTTAAACTGAAAGAAGGGAAATCATTGCTGTTTTCTCATCAAAATTATAGGTTTAATACACAAACTAGAATAGATAAAATATTTGTTGTTCAGGATCTACAATCAAAAATGACTAATTACTCAATAATTTCCTGTCCTTTACCAGATCATAATTCTCTAGTATTGAAATTTCAAACTGACTTTAAACAATTAACGTTTTCTTCTAGAATGCCATCATATATCACAAAACTTAAGGAATTTAAACCTTGGTTGTTATCAGAACTACAGTTTTTCCTAGATATTAATTATACAACAGAAGTTAGTAAGGTCATGATTTGGGACTCATTAAAAGCCTATATATTTGGTAAAATTCTTAGTTGGTATAAAAATAAAATCAGATAATGGGATTCTGAATTACAAGACTTACAATCTCAACTTTTATCGCTGAAATCTGAAAAACTCCAAAAATCTCCAGAAATTAAAAAGAAAATAGAGGAATTAAATAAAAAAATAATGAAATTTTAACTAATTTAGCACTAGAAAAAGCTAAAAGTCAACCCTTTGGCTACGTCTCCAAGATATTTACATAATTTATCTACAAGGGTCAAAATACACTCTAAAGATAATAATATTAACAATATTTATCATGCAAATATGGGGAAAAAGTATTGGATATAGGAGATACTCTTCATGCATTTAGATATCATTATAAGGAGCACTTTAAAAATGACATATTGATCAATTATATCTGGATAAAATGTTTGCCAACATAAAAAAAAATCCTGATGAACTAAAATTAGATTTGCAAAGACTCATTTCTTATAAAGAAATAAATGAAATGATAAAAGAAAGTAAAACTAATAAAGCCCCAGGAATAGATGGTGTAATTATAGAGATATACAAACTCTTTCCCAGATCATTAATCTAATTTTTTCATAAAATATTATTAGAAATCCAATCACAAAAAATAATACCACCTTCTTGGAAATACTCTTTAATTATACCAATCCTAAAAGAAAATAAAGATCAAACTATGTGTACTTCATATAAACCCATATCATTATTAAATAACAATTATAAGATATTTATATCAATTTTAGCAAATCGAATGAAAATACAATTATCTAAAATAATAAATAACGATCAAATGGGGTTTATACACAATAGACATACCCATGACAATATTAAGAGGATAATTACTCTTATTGATTACTTAAATAAGGAAAATGAAGAAACACTGATAATAGGATTAGATATAGAAAAAAGCCTTTGATTCTATTTAAAATTCTAGATTTATTTGATTTTCCTCATTCATTTGCTCAGCTCATAAAGAATATATATAAAAATAATCTAGCTTATATCAAAGTGGGTCCTTTCACCTCAGAGTCTATTCCTTTAACAAAGGGCACTAAACAAGGTTGTCCCTTGTCACCAATTCTATTTGTACTGGCTATTAAAATTCTTGCAGCTTTAATTCATAACACTTCAAAAATAAGGGAGGTAGACGTATATGATCAGTATAATTCTAAAATAATGCTTTTCACTGATGTCATATTACTTGGGCGGCCACGGTGGTGCAGTGGTAGCATTGCCGCCTCACAGCAAGAGGTTCTCCGGTTCGATCCTCGGCTGGGGTGCCTTCTGTGCGGAGTCTGCATGTCCTCCCTGTGGTCGTGTGGGTTTCCACCGGGTGCTCCGGTTTCCTCCCACATCCCAAAGACATGCTGCAGGTGGATTGGACACTCTAAATTGGCCCTAGGTGTGCGTGTGAGTGTGCCTTCTGTGGAAGGTTGGGCGCCGGCTGGCAACTCGACACCGTAAAACTCCACTGCCATTCAATGTGCGGACAAGGTGATCCGCTGTGGCGACCCCTAACTGGGAAAAAGCCGAAAGAAGAAGAAGAAGAAGACTGATGTCATATTACTTATATTATCTAACTCCAAAGAAACTTTGGAGGAATTGGATATACTAATTGAGAAATTTTATATGACCTCAGGTCTTCACTTCAATAAATCAAAATCTAAATTTTTATTTCTAAATAAAAAGAAAGAAATACAAGTCAAAGAGAATCACATTACAGGAGAACAAGTTTCAACTCTGAATTATCTAGAAATCTTATGCAAGGACGTAAAAGAGTTAATATCAATAAAGTATAATAACATCATTAACACAATTAAAATTTATGTGGAAAATGGAAGAAAATATTATCAACCTTTGAGGATAGATTACAGTTAATAAAAATGGTGTTACTTCCAGATTTTGTATCTAGCATTAGCAATTCAACTATTTTCTGAGAGACACGTACTTAATTTTAAAAAAAAACTTAGTTGATATGAAACTTAGTTTATTAAAATTTCTCTGGTTTCCTAAAAGAAATAGAGTAGCATTAATTCATCACATTAGACCATGGGAACAAGGAGGACTAAAATTTCCAGATATTGAATCATATATAAAGGCATTCATATTTAAAACGGTTATGGAATGGATAAATCCTAATTACTCTGCCAGTTGGAAAGAATTACATACTGTCATATTAATAAATGAATCTAATTTAATAAAAAAAATTCAATATCAGATAAAATTAATGTGCCTTGGTATTTACTAAGTATTAATATGCGATACAATATAATAAAACCCACTAAATTATATTTGTTTAATTGTTGCTTCAACGCATTTAGGAAATTCATTAATGCAAATATAGATTTAAAACTTTGGTTTGATCTTTTAATCCCATTTATCACAACAAAAAATTACCATCCCAAAATGTATAGAGAAATATTTAATTCTTGGGAAGAAAAAAATGTATTTGTTGGCAACATTGCATTAAAGAACGAAATGTTATATATATGTAAATGATAAAGACAACTTTTGGAATTCCATGTCAGGACTTGTTAGCACTACAAAGCATTTTAATGTATTCTCAGGACTTATGCAGAATAATTAATATTTCTTCATTTAAAGATACACCAAAACATATAAATTACTTATATGGAACTATATACAAAGATTGTAACATGGAAAATGCTATTACAAATCTATATAAAGAATTATCATCTTACAAGATGACACCTAAAGCATCATATTGGGAATATATTACTAAAGGTCATGCATTACACATAACTAAAGAAATCAAATCAAATATTTTACTAACAGTAAAATATACATCTAACACACAGTTTTGGAAAATTTTTACTTGGAAATATTTACATAGAACATTTTTAACACCAGATAAAACTACTAAAATTAGCTCTTCTAGAAATGGAAGGTGTTGGAGCTGACTGGAATCATATATTTTATGATTGCATTAACATTAAAGCATACTGGAAAGGAGTCAATAATGTCTTACAGGCCTTATTCAATGAATCATTTGTTTAATTTAAAGCTTTGATTCTGTTGAATGTAAACACAGGTCCTCATTTGAATCGAACAAATCTACACCTACTATGGACAATACTTGCAATATCTAGGAAATGCATAACTAGAAGATGGAATCCAAATACATCACCAACTATGGAAGACTTTTTAACTTTACTGAAGAGTTCAGTTTTGATGGAAATCAAAATTAAAGAACTAAGGATTTATCCAAGGCCATTGATAAACAATCCATAAAAAAAAGTCTTATTATTGATTGATACTTTGGAACAAAAATCGGATAAACTCTGATAACTATATATTGTTCCATCTGTACAGTAACTGGGAAGAATGGATATTATTATTGATGTCAGGCTGACTGTAAATATTCTAAATAGTTTATTTCTAGCCACCACCCTTCCCTAATATATTTCTTTATATTTTTCCCTATAACTCTTCCCCTCCTTTTTCCATCACACAATGCTATCCTTACTGCTATTTCTCCCGCTTCTAATCTCACTAGCCCTAAGCATTTCCTACCACACTGAGCTCCATATCTTCCCCTCTTCCCCCACCTTTCCCTTTCCCAGACTTCTTCCAACATATAGCCAAGCTCCACTGACTATCACCCCCTCTCTTTTCTGTCTCTCCCCCTTTCTATGTCTTAAATTTAAACTTGTGGCTTACCCCGCTCTTACTTCTAAGACCAAATTCAAGTACCCCATTCCCCTTACTGATCACCCTCACCTTTTCCATATTGTCTTTGCTCTTCTGGTTTCTGGTGATATCCATCCCAGTTCTGGTCCCTCCTCTATCTTCATTCCCCCTCCACCTTCATCTGCTGTCCCCCCAAAACATCCTCAAATATCTCTAGCCTCAAACGTCTCTCTATCTCTGCAATGAACATCCAAAGCCTAAACAACAAAACATCCGAACTTCACTCATGGTTGGCCCAACACAAACCTCACATCCTGGCCCTATTGGAAACCTGGCTAAAACTTCATATCAATTCCTCTGAATTTCTCCCACCTCAATACAATATCTATAGGTCTGATAGGACACCCAAAAAGTGATGTGGTGGCTATCTTGTACTCTGTTTCACTGATGCTAACACCTATAGACATTACCCTGCCTAGTTTCTCCCCTGCTAAACTACTGTTCCTAGACTGCCACATCAATAACTATAGAACATTTGCTATTGCCTCTATCTATATCCCCACAGGTAAAACCATCCCTATCCTTGAACATATTCTCTCCTGGATAAACACCTCTATCCCCTATGAAACCTTCATTCTTGGAGATGGTAATATAGATTGGGACTCCCTTATTGGTGACTCAACCCAACATTTCATAAACCTGTATGGATTCTCACAATTAATCACTACTCCTACCCACTATAGTAAAGATTTTACTGGTTCCACAATTGACTAGATCTTGACCAACTGTCCAAACAACTATTGTAACCCTTCTCCCTTCCCTGACTCTCTTAGTGACCATTCTCCCATCTCTATCTTAAGGTACTCTCCTCATCTCTCTACACCCCATCTCTACAGAGATTGTAGGAAACTGACTAACTTTTCCCCTGAAACCTTTAACTATAGACTCTTCGCCATCAAATGGCCTTTCCTAAAAACTCTCCTGCTCAATGATGCTGTTACTAAATTCAACCACATTTTCCTTGATGTCCTATACTCTCTTGCCCCAACTCGCAAAATCAGAATCAAACCTAATTTTGCACCTTGGGTCTCCAAAGCTACTCATGCTTTGATGCATGTAAGCTATGCTCTATGGAAATAATGGCAAACCGCTAAAACTTCCACCTTTCTCCAAGGTGTAAGAAACTCAGAAATCCTATAAAAAACTTTGTATTTTGGATAAATGCCAACATTTCACTAAATTTCAAAGCTCTCACCAAAATGACCCCAAAAAATTCTAGAGTACTATCAACTCCCTGCTCCACACTGGTTTTCCTACCATCCCCAACCATTTCCCCATCACACTCCCTCTGAAACTGCAGACTTACTCAACAAACACTTCATAGACAGCATCTCTAAACTCCTACCCTTTGGTAACTCTGCTCATCCCAACTCTTCTGTGTCATCCTCACCTCCCCCTAAACCTCTATGATCCTCTGTCTCTTAGCCTTTTACCTTGCAACCTGTTTCTACTAAATATATAAAATCCCTGCTTCTTAAACTAAAACCATGCTCTCCGTCCACTGATAAACTGCCCCATCATTTTCTGAAAATTGCTGCTGACTCTATTGCATATCCTATATCTATCTTACTCAACTGCTCCATTCAGGAATCTACAGTACCAGGAATATGAAATTCCTTCTATAACACTCCTCTACACAAAGTTGGCAACTCTGTTGAACCCCCTAACTATAGACCATTCGCTATTCTCTCACCGCTCTCTAAGATCCTTGAAAAAGGTATACATACTTAATTACTGTCCTATCTCATTCACAAAAATCTGCTCACCCCCTCGCAACATGGTTTCCGCTCTAAACACAGTACCCTGACTGCCTTACTATCCTATACTCAAAAGGTTGCAGAAGGTAGGGGCAACAACCTCTTCATCTCCTGTCTATTCCTTGATCTCTCTAAAGCCTTTGAAATTGTGTCTCATCCATCCTTCTTAACAAACTCTCAGACCTAAACCTCTCTCCTTCTACTCTTGGCTGGTTCCAAAACTACCTTACTGGCAGAAAGCAAGCTGTTAGATGGCAGCAAGCTTTCTCACCCTTCCTTGCTGTTCAAACAGGAGCACCTCAAGGCTCCATACTTGGACCACTCCTTTTCAACATTTTTACCAACAACCTACAATCATCTTGCAGTCTGTCATCTGTAATACAATACACAGACAACTCTACTCTCTTATCTATCTCCAATACTGTCTCTGAACTACACACACTAACACAGAATTCCTTTATCTCTGTTGAAAAATGGCTCAGAAATAATCAACTAATCCTTAACCTGAAGAAAACTCAACTCCTATCTCATACACTCTCTCACCTTAAATCCAACTTTTCTCTTTCCTCCCTAGATGGCACCACTATTTCCCCTGCCTCACACACCAAACTCCTTGGAATAATAATTGATGACTGACTAAAATTTGAATTGCACATACAATAGGCCATCAAAAGAACCCACCAAAAGCTTGGACTACTTTATAGGAACAAATTTTTCCTCGCTACTGCCACTAAACGCACACTTGTGCAGGCATTTCTCTTACCTAGTCTACTATATGCTTCCCCCATCATTACCAGTATCTAAACTACCTCAGTGCAGAAAATGGAACAAACATACAACAAAATTGCCAGATTTTTTGTAAACCAACCACTCTCATTGCATCACTGCCTCTCACTAAACAAAGTTCAGTGGCTGGAATTGCCACACATTCTCCTACAATCGCAACTCCCCACTCCCTTTTCCATACTCAACAACCACTCTGTCTGCCCTGCTCTCACCTCCCATGTTACTCTCTACTCCCCCTCCCCGCCGGCCTCTCTGGAGTGCTGGCATTTTCTCTCAGTTTATAAACCCAAAAGAGATATTGGCAAACTACTTTACAAACACTCTGTCTCACTAAATTGGAACAAACTCCCTCTCCATATTAGATCCAACCTTTCCGTTCCCTGTTTTAAAAAGGAGCTTAAATCCCACCTACTAAACTTGAAATTATGCCGTTGCCTTGACCACACGTAGTCATAGTCTGTCCTACTGTATAACCTGTTGCATCTCCTAACTTTCTTTCTCTGTTAGTAACTTCTATTTAAACTAATGTCCTACACCCTCAGCTCTACTGCTATAGCCCTACTATAGCCCCCTCCTTTCTTTCCCCCTCCTATTTTCCACACTATTTACCTTTTCCCCCACTTCCTATCAATGTGTGTACATTTTCCTTCTTTTGAAAAACCATTATCTTTTTGTTTTTATTCTTATATGTAATACATTTAGACCACTGCTATCAGTGCAACCCTTAACATTCATAATTTTTCTTTTGTTTTTCTGTTTATAATAATTTCATATTTGCATTGTTATTTTAATAGCTTTGTCCTGTATATTTATCTTTGCTTATGTTTGCTGGGACTCTTTCCCCTTCAATCTCCACTGAAAATGGGTTGCTTACTATCAGTGCAATGCAAATAATTAATAACCTTTTTTTACAATTATTTTGCATTGTGATTGTTATTTAATATTTGTATATTGTCACTTTATCTTTACTTATTCTTCCTGGGGCTTTCCCCCTCGGGTCTCCACTGAAAATGGGTTTGTTTGCAAACTCATTTGGATTAGCCTGGTTAACAAATGTGAAATAAAATAAATATATATAATATTCTATGTATGTTTCATAATATTATTTGAAAATAAAAAATATATGAGTAAAAAAAAAAAAAAGAGCATCAGGAATGAAAACTATAAACAATAGCCCAGAATCCTGTAATATTTGGTGCTGCCTATTTTTATTTTGTTTTAAATAACATTTGTTTACTAAGTGAAAGATGTATGGGAAACAAAGTGGGCTATAAAATAAATGAATTGTCAAAGGCAGAACAGACCTGTAAAGTAAATTACTGTTGCTTACTTAAGCTGTCCTTGCTTCAGTATAGTCAAAAGCTAACAAAATACCACTCGGAGGATAGCTGAGTAAAACAGTGTACCAGGTTTAAAGGTAAAGGACTCTCATGCATTCAGTATTGACACTGTCACAAGCTCATTGATTTGTGATCAGCTAGTGTATGAAATGCAGAAAGGTTTGAGTGCAGCATTCCAGACCGAGTACCTTGGTAAGTCATTCAGACTGTGGACCACCTGCTCGTATCTCCCCACCACAAGGACTATATGCTCAGGACTGTAATGCCACACTAACAAGAGTGCATGAGATGATTTGTTTGAGTAACAGTCAAGCTAAGATAACAGAAAATCACAGTATTCAAATAGTTTATGAAAAAACATTTAAAAGTACAGAAAATGGCAAACATAGAAAGGACACTGTATACTTTGGTGAATTGAAACAGCTTTTTTCATCTGTGACCTATTAATGTTTAAATATTTATGCATGCTTTCTTGCTTCATCACATCAGTAATTAAATGAGAAAGCAGTACATTAATTGTTGAGCAGATTACTTAGTGTGTTATGGGAGTCGTAGTCCAAGGTACAGAATCACATAGGAGCATTAAGGGTGGCTTAAGTGTAGAGTGTGGAGCACAGGGGTAATGTTACAACTACATTACTATCTTATATAACTTGAAGGAGCTATCGTCTTCAGGCATAGATATTGTAGGTTAACATGTCTGAGAATTGCGCCAGTTTTGCATACTGCCCTTGTCCCACTCATTTATTTAGAAGGTGAACCCTTGTGATAGATATTCCCATCCTGCTACACCTGATCTGAGTTGATGGTGAAGACGTATTAATGATGGCAGCCTCCTTGGTTTTGTATTTCAAACGTCTCATGTTTGGTGTACTGTATGTCTGTGACTGACATAGAAAGAGAATATTATTGGGGCAATTCCTTTGTTCCACTTGTGAGACATATCTGCATCTTGGCTAGGGTAGGGAAACATCTGCTGTGAGAAATAGTATGTGTTTGCTAAATGTGCTATGAGGAATATGCTGAGTCTCGATGAATTCTATTTCCAGATAAGTTTAACTTTGTACAGCATATTTTTTCATAAACACACCATTATATTAACCTCAAAAAGAAAAAGGAAAAAAGTGAGGAAATCTAAGAAATTAAAAAGAAGAGGCAGAATAATCTGAGTTGGAGATTACTGGAGGAAAGCTCATTGTGTGCTTTCCTATTGGTAGTTTAGCTTAAAAGTGTTTAATTTCACCTGTATTTAAGCCTCACATTTGTGCGTAGCTGCGGACTGCTCATTAGGGTTCAGCGGTTTCCTGTATAGATGCAAAAACCTTGAAAGACACTTTTCGTCTAGACATCTGTTGGTGAACCCTCCCAAGCTTCCCTGCTGCATTGTGGGAAACTAAATTGTGCACTGAGAAACATTGCCATAATTTTCACACCTAGCCTTTAATAGAATAAGCCCCTTTGTTAATCCTAGAGCAAAATCTGTTCAAACTAGCCCTCTCCCTAATAGTAGTTACAGTAAAAACCTGCCATAATGGATGGTCAGTTTCCAACCATTTCTCTGGCCAGCCTGATTGACATGGACATCCTAAGGCAATGTAGTAATTGCCTCATGTATTCTGACAACCACTTACTCCTAAAACAAACAAATACAATATATGAGAGATGTAATTATACTATGAATTTAGAATCAATTCTCTCATATAACAACAAACTGGACATCAAACAGGTTGTCAGCACACAAACACACACACACACACACACACACACACACACACACACACACACACACACACACACACACACACACACACACACACACACACACACACACACCACCTCTTACACAAAACAAGGTTACAACACATAAATCCACATATGTGGAGGTACTCAATAGAAGCCTACCAAAAGATCAGAGATCTCCAAGGCGCAAACCACTTGCATACACTGCAAAGTAAATAGAATCCACTACATATAAAATTACAACCACCAGTGTCTCAGCAAATAAGCACGTAAGACAAAACACCTCAAAACCAAATGTCCTCATCATAGGTGACTCCATGGTGAGACACACAGACGTCCCCCTCACCCAGCTGGACAACAAGAAGGTCACGGTCAGCTGCCTGTCAGGTTCTAGGATCCATCAAATCACGCATGCACTCAAGTCACTCAACAACAATTACCGCTATGACTCTGTCATACTACATGTTGGGGTGAATGATTTGAGACATACCTCTCTGGACTATATGAAGAGAAACATGACTGAACTCTCAGATTATGTGTCCCAGGCAGGTATGACCCTAGCCCTAACAAGTGTTCTACCTTCACCCAGCATGATGCCACAATATAGACAAAAAATGATTGGCTTCAACAACTAGCTTAGCTTACTGTGCCAGTCCAGGAGGATCCAGTATCTGTCAGCCTGAGAAGACATGGTTGACAGACCACTCTGGTTTGCCAGAGATGGTCTTCAGATGTCTCCTCTAGGCTTTCAGATACTGGCAAAGGTGCTTGCCTTCCCCATAGTGCCTTTTTTTAGACAATGTCAAAACAACAAAATTTCCAATGTAAAAAAAAAAAAATCCACTGGAGACAAACTCAAGGTTACACTGCTTAGTGCTAGGAGCCAAAACAGGAAACTGTATTCTGTGGAAGCACTACTCACCTTGGAAGATGCTGACATCTATGCAATCATTGAGACATGGTTCAAGACCACAGACAGTACCCTGGTCGTAGAAGGCTACAATGCCATCCACATGTTCAGACCACACCAAAGGTGGAGGTGTATCCATCTTCATTAAAGCCAAATACACCTCGAGACTGGTCAAACAGTACAACTCTCTTGAGCTACTCCAAGTCCAGGTACCAATAGGTAAAACACCCTACCACATCATTGCTAGCTACAGGTCCCCCACCATGAACCAAGAGAAGCACACAGCCCACCTGGACTTACTAGAGTCACTTACTATATAGCCAAACACTTTGGTTATGGGTGAATTCAACTATCCTTCCATCAACTGGTCGACATACATGAGCACAAACATGCTCCCTCTGAGGTTTCTAAACTTTGTCAATACAAATGTCCAGGAACAGCTAGTCTGCACCCCAACAAGAGGCTCAAGTGTCCTAGACTTAGTACTTACCAACATGGGGGGTGTCACTGCACTACCCCCTTGTGTTGACTTCCCTGGTAAGGTCAGACCATAAATCTGTTACATTTGAAGTAATGATCAGTTGCGTGGCATGGTGGGTTAATGCAGTGTGCTGCAGGTGTGATGGGCTAAGGTGTGAAACATGGCAGATGTGTTTATTTCTTGTTGACAGGACAGATTTTTGTCCCAGAGACTCCCTCATCTGTGGAATAGAGTCCCTTTCCATGTCAAGCAAAGTACCTCTTTATCCCTTTTTAAGCACAACCTGGATAACTGGACGAGAAACAGAAAATACACCCCTGGGATCCCACCTCTGTTTCTGCTGGACAGGGGGTTTGAGTGCTGACTTGTCTAAACATGGCTAAAGTCTTGGCTAGGCTTATAAGGGCCTCAGGGCCAATAGCCTAGTAACTTCCTATGATCCTAAGATCCTATGACATGACACCCCCACAGGAGCAAAACAAAAAAAAAAAAAAAAAAAGAAAAATTTCTCCAAAACAAACTCTAGCCTATTAGGTGATGGTATAAAATGTTTCAACCCCCCTGCTAATACAGCCAAACATTCTACCTTCACCCAGCATGATGCCACAATACAGACAAATGACCTGCATAACCACCTAAACAATTGTATGGACTAGGTTGTACTTGACTTGATCAAAACCAGGTCCTCCTGAAAAAAACAGGCCACTCTAGTGGACATCAAGTATAAATTAGGTTAAATAGCAAAAGGAACAAACTGATGTCTAAGAACAAGAGAGAAGTTACTCAGCAAAAGAAGAATACCCTCCACAGCTTAAACAAGCAAATCAGATATCTAGTAACATTCTCAAAAGCTAGTTATGATGCTAAATTAGCATCTCTGGCTAAGAATAAACATAAGTCATTCTTTAGCTATGTCTGAAATCTAAAAGGGAATGCCCAGCTATGTGCTGAACTTATAGTGGATGGTACTTCTCATACTGAACCTGAGGAAATTGCCAACCTGCTAGCTGACAGATTTGGTGAAAACTTCACTCCCCTGTCCCCCCTAGCCATAACCCAAAGGATACCCAACATCAGTCCTCTACCTAGTATCTCCAAAGAGCAGATCATATTCACCCTCTCAAAGGTCAAAGATATGGCCTCTGTGGGACCAGATAACATCCCAGGCTGTTTACTAGACAACCTAAAACAAGACCTAGTAGAACCACTTGGCACTGTCTTTAACCTCAGCCTGAGCACTGGCTTCATTCCAGCAGAGTGGAGAAAAGCAACAGTAATCCCTTTGCATAAAGGGAGAGCATCAGCTGACCTTGGGAACTATAGACCCATGAGCTTAACCAGCCTTATCTGCAAGGCCATGGAAAGAAACATCATTGACCTTATAATAAGGACATAGGTGACCTTCAAATTCTTGACTCAATCCAGTTTGGCTTTGTTAAGGGTAGAGTATGCTTATTGAACCTGGTGGACTTCTTCAAGAATGTCACCAAAGCCCTGGATGAAGACAAAACAGTACATACTGCCTATATTGACTTAGTCAAGGCTTTTGACACAATCCCCCACTCAGGTATCATTGAGAAACTCTCCCAGCTGGGGATTACCCACACATCACTAGATGGGCAGCCAACTGGCTCACTGACAAAATGCATACTGTCAAAGTTTGGGATTCCACCTCTACCAGTAGACCAGTTACGAGTGGAAAACCACAAGTATCTGTGCTGGGCCCTCTACTGTTTGGAATCTATTTCTCAGAAGTCCAGTCAAAAGTAGATGTACTGTGGCTTACCAAGTTTGCTGATGATTGCAAACTGGGCACAATCATTGAGTCTCCAAATGATGTTAACATATTACAGAAGGGGAAAACATAGGCAAATGATTGGTGCCAAAGCCACAGACAAAAACTAAACACAAAAATGTGCATTATTATCCCCTTTGGCAAAGAGGAAGTCTCTGCAAATTACAATATTGACAGCAACCCCCTAAGTTCAAACCCAGTGGTGTGAGATTTGGGAAACAGATCGATAGCAATCTAAACTTCAATCTCAATGTGTCCACAGTGGTAAGGAATCCTTCTACGTTGTGCATCTCATAAGTAAAGGCATAAGTAAAGACATTGCATCCAAGACTAAGGATGTTATAACTCCTTTGTACTCAACCATCATCAGACCACTAACAGAGTAAAACGTCCCCGTTTGCACGTACTTGACCATACACCTGCAGGAGCTGGATAGACCACAGAGGTTTCTCAATAAAAAAATTCAGGACCTCCAAAACACAACCTATATGGAAAGACTGAAACTGTACTCTGTATCCTACAGGCTGCTGAGAGGTGACTTGTGCTTGGCCTACAGAGCAGTCTGTGACTCTGCCCTAATGGAAATGATGCACATTTGCAAATCAAATGGGACAAGAGTCACTCACTCCAGGGGATCTCAACCTAACCTGTGACAACAGAACATACTGGAGAGACAGATATATCTCCCAGAGATTGCCGATCCTCTGAAATAGACTCCCAATTCAAGTGAAGCAGAGCTCCTCAATAACCTCATTGAAGCCCAACCTAGACAATTCGATGAGAGACCATGAATTCACCCCTGGGGTGGCACCTATGTCCCTCATGGACAGGGGCAGTTTGTGCTGATTATAGACTCACTCTGTGAATAATGACAATCTCACCAAGGTCAATTAGGGAACACAAGTATAACATGGCTAGGTTTGTAAAGGCCCCAGGCCATTAGCCTAGTAATCTCCTATGAACCTACGAACGTATAAGAATAAAGAAAGCAGTGCATCTTTGTTGGACAGTGATAGATAAACCTCAGGGTTTGAAGTATGGGTTTTACAAAGGGAAATTTAGAATGGTAGTGGATGTGAGTTCATTAGGAAAATGAATGAGCATGAGAATATTGAAGCTAGAGATGTTAGTTTTCTTTTCAGGAGGAAAGGACCAACGTTCATTGGACAGGAGAATGCATCAGGTCAGCAGGAGACATAATGGGTTAGAAAAAGGTAGGAAGGAAACAAGTCGAGACCAGAGTGACAATGCTATCTTATATATACCTATGTCATGTTACTAGATGGTATGATATGTACAGACAAAATATTTACTTGATACAAAGCTTATTCTGCAGCTAACGCAAAGTCAAGACCAAATGTACCTTGTCCTATTTCCTGTAAACTGAAGTCATTCTGTAAATGAGCTGTTTTCATTTTTTCTGTTGCTGCCTGCCAAGGTGTCTGGTTACTTTTAAAAACTTTTGAACAGTTAAAGGTATTATTTTTTTTTTATACAAGATGCAATAGCAGGGTTTTTTGATGATAATGATTTGAAAGTAAGGGGTCTTAAGGATTACTAGAAATTTAGCATTTGTAAAGAAACTTGAAGGCAAAGGAAATAAAAGATGAAAATAAAATGTTTGGGTACTATGATGGCATCTGGTATGAATTTGTAGCTCTGAGAGAAATATTATAAAACACTATTGTCTTTTTAAACAAATAATTTGAATCTGAGGACCTGGAATGATCAAAGGAAAAACTTTCTTAATCCTTAGAGACCTTGTTAAAATGCATAGAGTTGGAAACTTGTTTAAAATAATTTAAATTCCAAACTTATTGACATTATTCAGAAATATGTCTAGATATCTAAACAAAAATTTCCAAATCCATATCTGTGTGGCTGAGTTGAGAAAAGTAACATAGGGTTATAATTGCAGAGAGACTTTACAGCAAATTTAGACAGAAATGATTGCATATGCAATTACTGAGGTTCACATGCAAAAAAAGGCTCCTATCCAAAGCTAATTTTATGCTAGAAATGTTTTAAAATATTATTTTAGCAGTGGAATAAACAAATATAAATGTGTAAAATTTATAAACAAGACTAATGCACTGCCATATAACAGAGTGCAAGAACAAATATGTAAATGGTTTATACCTATGCATAGTGAGAAAAGAAAAGGTAAATCATTGTGTAGGTGCCATGGGGCATAACCAACAGCCACAATCTATACATGTAATCAAGATAAATGCCATGCATGTGGCAGAAATGGGCACATGGCAAGACCCTGTAAAAATAAATATTTCAAGAAAGCATATGCTGAAAGAGATTACAAAATCACTTATTGGCCATATAATGTTCTTGCTGGTGAAAGCCACACACATATTGCAGAGAAAACATTCCCTTTACAAAGAGTTGAAGATCTCTCTCTCTCTCTCTCTCTCTCTATATATATATTTATATGTATGTATGTATATGCAAAAATACAAATGTCTCTGAAGACACAAAACTAGAATGAAAGCTTGTGAAATTTGAGGCTGCTATTGATAACAGCACCCCATAAATGAGTAGACTGAAATTCAGAGGAATACATAATGCAGCTTTGCAAACAACTAATGTGTTGAGAAATTATATAAGAACATTTAAAAACATTATGAGTTGCTAGTCATCAAGAGAAAACTCTACCTTTGATAACAAAGAGCAGCTACTAGCCCATGTTTGCTTGGAAAAAAGCTGTCCCAATAAAAGTAATTTAAATTAAAGAGAACAGAGTTTAGCTCTGAGTTTCTAAAAGGCATCTAGATAACTACCGGTCTAAAACTATCTGCAGTAACAAACTTCAGACTGATCAATGCTCACCGCTTTCCCCAGTAGTAGAGACAGAAAGTATTGTTTGCTGTATGTCTGTAAAATGAAGAGAAAACTAGCATGCCCATGCTACACTATGTGACATTTCTTCCGAGTATACACATTGAAGTAAGTTTTTTGCCCTCTAAAAATCATCTCCAGTCACTTACACTTATACTGTTTATATTATTATTATTCTCATTATATATTATATTATTCTCTTTGATTTTTCTCCACTCTGCTTACTAGAGGAACCTAAATTGTCTAAGCATTGTAAAGGAGTAAATGTGTCTATTACCACTGTGTGAGGTGCGATAGTATATGTTAGGATGTAGACAGAATGTGTATCCCGTATAATAAAGTGCATTTGCTAGAGTGAATGCTATGCACAGTTTTTCTCTGTGAAGATGGGCTGCAGTTTTCTTTCCGATACTCTGTGTCTATTAGCATTGTGTGAGGTGCGATAGTATATGTTAGGATGTAGACAGAATGTGTATCCCGTATAATAAAGTGCATTTGCTAGAGTGAATGATTTGCACAGTTTTCTCTGTGAAGATGGGCTGCAGTTTTCTTTCAGATACTCTGTGTCTATTAGCATTGTGTGAGGTGCGATAGAATATGTTAAGATGTAGACAGAATATGTATCCCATATAATAAAGTACATTTGCTAGAGTGAATGCTTTGCACAGTTTTCTCTGTGAAGATGGGCTGCAGTATTCTTTCAGCTACTCTGTGTCTATTAGCATTGTTTGAGGTGCGATAGTATATGTTAGGATGTAGACAGAATGTGTATCCCGGATAATAAAGTGCATTTGCTATAGTGAATGCTTTGCACAGTTTTCTCTGTGAAGATGGGCTGCAGTTTTCTTTCAGGTACTCTGTGTCTATTAGCATTGTGTGAGGTGCGATAGTATATGTTAGGGTGTAGACAGAATTAGTATCCCGTATAATAAAGTGCACTTGCTAGAGTGAATGCTTTGCACAGTTTTCTCTGTGAAGACGGGCTGCAGTTTTCTTTCAGGTACTCTGTGTCTATTAGTATTGTGTGAGGTGCAATAGTATATGTTAGGATGTAGACAGAATGTGTATCCCGGATAATAAAGTGCATTTGCTAGAGTGAATGCTTTGCACAGTTTTTCTCTGTGAAGATGGGCTGCAGTTTTCTTTCAGATACTCTGTGTCTATTAGCATTGTGTGAGGTGCGATAGTATATGTTAGGATGTAGACAGAATGTGTATCCCGGATAATAAAGTGCATTTGCTATAGTGAATGCTTTGCACAGTTTTCTCTGTGACGACGGGCTGCAGATTTTCTTTCAGGTACTCTGTGTCAATTAGCATTGTGTGAGGTGCCATAGTATATGTTAGGATGCAGACAGAATGTGTATCCTGGATAATAAAGTGCATTTGCTAGAGTGAATGCTTTGCACAGTTTTTCTCTGTGAAGATGGGCTGCAGTTTTCTTTCAGATACTCTGTGTCTATTAGCATTGTTTGAGGTGCGATAGTACATGTTAGGATGTAGACAGAATATGTATCCCGGATAATAACGTGCATTTGCTAGAGTGAATGCTTTTTCACAGTTTTTCTCTGTGAAGATGGGCTGCAGTTTTCTTTCAGATACTCTGTGTCTATTAGCATTGTGAGAGGTGCGATAGTATATGTTAGGATGTAGACAGAATGTGTATCCCGTATAATAAAGTGCATTTGCTAGAGTGAATGCTTTGCACTGTTTTCTCTGTGAAGATGGGCTGCAGTTTTCTTTCAGATACTCTGTGTCTATTAGCATTGTGTGAGGTGCAATAGTATATGTTAGGATGTAGACAGAATGTGTATCCCGTATAATAAAGTGCATTTGCTATAGTGAATGCTTTGCACAGTTTTCTCTGTGAAGATGGGCTGCAGTTTTCTTTTAGGTACTCTTTGTCTATTAGCATTGTATGAGGTGCGATAGTATATGTTAGGATGTAGACAGAATGTGTATCCCGTATAATAAAGTGCACTTGCTATAGTGAATGCTTTGCACAGTTTTCTCGGTGAAGACGGCCTGCAGTTTTCTTTCAAGTACTCTGTGTCTATTAGCATTGTGTGAGGTGTGATAGTTTATGTTAGGATGTAGACAGAATGTGTATCCCGTATAATAAAGTGCATTTGCTAGAGTGAATGCTTTGCACAGTTTTCTCTGTGAAGAGGGGCTGCAGTTTTCTTTCAGGTACTCTGTGTCTATTAGCATTGTGTGAGGTGCGATAGTATATGTTAGGATGTAGACAGAATGTGTATCCCGTATAATAAAGTGCATTTGCTAGAGTGAATGCTTTGCACAGTTTTCTCTGTGAAGATGGGCTGCAGTTTTCTTTCAGATACTCTGTGTCTATTAGCATGGTGTGAGGTGCGGTAGTATATGTTAGGATGTAGACAGAATGTGTATCCTGGATAATAAAGTGCATTTGCTAGAGTGAATGCTTTGCACAGTTTTCTCTGTGAAGAGGGGCTGCAGTTTTCTTTCAGGTACTCTGTGTCTATTAGCATTGTGTGAGGTGCGATAGTACATGTTAGGATGTAGACAGAATGTGTATCCCGGATAATAAAGTGCATTTGCTAGAGTGAATGCTTTTTCACAGTTTTTCTCTGTGAAGATGGGCTGCAGTTTTCTTTCAGATACTCTGTGTCTATTGGCATTGTGTGAGGTGCGATAGTATATTTTAGGATGTAGACAGAATGTGTATTCTGTATAATAAAGTGCACTTGCTAGAGTGAATGCTTTGCACAGTTTTTCTCTGTGAAGATGGGCTGCAGTTTTCTTTCAGATACTCTGTGTCTATTAGCATTGCGTGAGGTGCGATAGTATATGTTAGGATGTAGACAGAATGTGTATCCAGTATAATAAAGTGCATTTGCTAGAGTGAATGCTTTGCACAGTTTTCTCTGTGAAGATGGGCTGCAGTTTTCTTTCAGGTACTCTGTGTCTATTAGCATTGTGTGAGGTGCGATAGTATATGTTAGGATGTAGACAGAATGTGTATCCCGTATAACAAAGTGCATTTGCTAGAGTGAATGCTTTGCACAGTTTTCTCTGTGAAGATGGGCTGCAGTTTTCTTTCAGGTACTCTGTGTCTATTAGCATTGTGTGAGGTGCGATAGTATATGTTAGGATGTAGACAGAATGTGTATCCCGGATAATAAAGTGCATTTGCTAGAGTGAATGCTTTGCACAGTTTTCTCTGTGAAGATGGGCTGCAGTTTTCTTTCAGATACTCTGTGTCTATTAGCATGGTGTGAGGTGTGATAGTATATGTTAGGATGTAGACAGAATGTGTATCCCGTATAATAAAGTGCATTTGCTAGAGTGAATGCTTTGCACAGTTTTCTCTGTGAAGATGGGCTGCAGTTTTCTTTCAGGTACTCTGTGTCTATTAGCATTGTGTGAGGTGCGATAGTATATGTTAGGATGTAGACAGAATGTGTATCCCGTATAATAAAGTGCATTTGCTAGAGTGAATGCTTTGCACAGTTTTCTCTGTGAAGATGGGCTGCAGTTTTCTTTCAGATACTCTGTGTCTATTAGCATTGTGTGAGGTGCGATAGTATATGTTAGGATGTAGACAGAATGTGTATCCCGTATAATAAAGTGCATTTGCTAGAGTGAATGCTTTGCACAGTTTTTCTCTGTGAAGATGGGCTGCAGTTTTCTTTCAGATACTCTGTGTCTATTAGCATTGTGTGAGGTGCGATAGTATATGTTAGGATGTAGACAGAATGTGTATCCCGGATAATAAAGTGCATTTGCTAGAGTGAATGCTTTGCACAGTTTTCTCTGTGAAGATGGGCTGCAGTTTTCTTTCAGATACTCTGTGTCTATTAGCATTGTGTGAGGTGCGATAGTATATGTTAGGATGTAGACAGAATGTGTATTCCGGATAATAAAGTGCATTTGCTAGAGTGAATGCTTTGCACAGTTTTTCTCTGTGAAGATGGGCTGCAGTTTTCTTTCAGATACTCTGTGTCTATTAGCATTGTGTGAGGTGCGATAGTATATGTTAGGATGTAGACAGAATGTGTATCCCGGATAATAAAGTGCATTTGCTAGAGTGAATGCTTTGCACAGTTTTCTCTGTGAAGATGGGCTGCAGTTTTCTTTCAGGTACTCTGTGTCTATTAGCATTGTGTGAGGTGCGATAGTATATGTTAGGATGTAGACAGAATGTGTATCCCGTATAATAAAGTGCATTTGCTAGAGTGAATGCTTTGCACAGTTTTTCTCTGTGAAGATGGGCTGCAGTTTTCTTTCAGGTACTCTGTGTCTATTAGCATTGTGTGAGGTGCGATAGCATATGTTAGGATGTAGACAGAGTGTGTATCTCATATAATAAAGTGCACTTGCTATAGTGAATGCTTTGCACAGTTTTCTCTGTAAAGATGGGCTGCAAGTTTCTTTCAGGTACTCTGTGTCTATTAGCATTGTGTGAGGTGCGATAGCATATGTTAGGATGTAGACAGAATGTGTATCCCGTATAATAAAGTGCATTTGCTAGAGTGAATGCTTTGAACAGTTTTTCTCTGTGAAGAAGGGCTGCAGTTTTCTTTCAGATACTCTGTGTCTATTACCATTGAGTGAGGTGCGATAGTATATGTTAGGATGTAGACAGAATGTGTATCCCGGATAATAAAGTGCATTTGCTAGAGTGAATACTTTGCACAGTTTTTCTCTGTGAAGATGGGCTGCAGTTTTCTTTCAGGTACTCTGTGTCTATTAGCATTATGTGAGGTGCGATAGTATATGTTAGGATGTAGACAGAATGTGTATCCCGTATAATAAAGTGCATTTGCTAGAGTGAATGCTTTGCACAGTTTTTCTCTGTGAAGATTGGCTGTAGTTTTCTTTCAGATACTCTGTGTCTATTAGCATTGTGTGAGGTGCAATAGTATATGTTAGGATGTAGACAGAATGTGTATCCCGTATAATAAAGTGCATTTGCTAGAGTGAATGCTTTGCACAGTTTTCTCTGTGAAGACGGGCTGCAGTTTTCTTTCAGATACTCTGTGTCTATTAGCATTGTGTGAGGTGCGATAGTATATGTTAGGATGTAGACAGAATGTGTATCCCGTATAATAAAGTGCACTTGCTATAGTGAATGCTTTGCACAGTTTTCTCCGTGAAGACGGGCTGCAGTTTTCTTTCAGGTACTCTGTGCCTATTAGCATTGTGTTAGGTGCGATAGTATATGTTAGGATGTAGACAGAATGTGTATCCCTTATAATAAAGTGCTTTTGCTAGAGTGAATGCTTTGCACAGTTTTCTCTGTGAAGAGGGGCTGCAGTTTTCTTTCAGGTACTCTGTGTCTATTAGCATTGTGTGAGGTGCGATAGTATATGTTAGGATGTAGACAGAATGTGTATCCCGTATAATAAAGTGCATTTGCTAGAATGAATGCTTTGCACTGTTTTCTCTGTGAAGATGGGCTGCAGTTTTCTTTCAGATACTCTGTGTCTGTTAGCATTGTGTGAGGTGCGATAGTATATGTTAGGATGTAGACAGAATGTGCATCCCGGATAATAACGTGCATTTGCTAGAGTGAATGCTTTTTCACAGTTTTTCTCTGTGAAGATGGGCTGCAGTTTTCTTTCAGATACTCTGTGTCTATTAGCATTGTGTGAGGTGCGATAGTATATGTTAGGATGTAGACAGAATGCGTATCCCGTATTAAAAAGTGCATTTGCTAGAGTGAATGCTTTGCACAGTTTTCTTTGTGAAGATGGGCTGCAGTTTTCTTTCAGATATTCTGTGTCTATTAGCATTGTGTGAGGTGCGATAGTATATGTTAGGATGCAGACAGAATGTGTATCCCGGATAATAAAGTGCATTTGCTATAGTGAATGCTTTGCACAGTTTTTCTCTGTGAGGATGGGCTGCAGTTTTCTTTCAGATACTCTTTGTCTATTAGCATTGTGTGAGGTGCGATAGTATATGTTAGGATATAGACAGAATGTGTATCCCGGATAATAAAGTGCATTTGCTAGAGTGAATGCTTTGCACAGTTTTCTCTGTGAAGATGGGCTGCAGTTTTCTTTCAGATACTCTGTGTCTATTAGCATTGTGTGAGGTGCGATAGTATATGTTAGGATATAGACAGAATGTGTATCCCGGATAATAAAGTGCATTTGCTAGAGTGAATGCTTTGCACAGTTTTTTTCTGTGAAGATGGGCTGCAGTTTTCTTTCAGGTACTCTGTGTCTATTAGCATTGTGTGAGGTGCGATAGTATATGTTAGGATGTAGACAGAATGTGTATCCCGGATAATAAAGTGCATTTGCTATAGTGAATGCTTTGCACAGTTTTCTCTGTGAAGATGGGCTGCAGTTTTCTTTCAGATACTCTGTGTCTATTAGCATTGTGTGAGGTGCGATAGTATATGTTAGGATGTAGACAGAATGTGTATCCCGGATAATAAAGTGCATTTGCTAGAGTGAATGCTTTGCACAGTTTTTCTCTGTGAAGATGGGCTGCAGTTTTCTTTCAGATACTCTTTGTCTATTAGCATTGTGTGAGGTGCGATTGTATATGTTAGGATATAGACAGAATGTGTATCCCGGAAAATAAAGTGCATTTGCTAGAGTGAATGCTTTGCACAGTTTTCTCTGTGAAGATGGGCTGCAATTGTCTTTCAGGTACTCTGTGTCTATTAGCATTGTGTGAGGTGCGATAGTATATGTTAGGATGTAGACAGAATGTGTATACCGTATAATAAAGTGCACTTGGTAGAGTGAATGCTTTGCACAGTTTTTCTCTGTGAAGATGGGCTGCAGTTTTCTTTCAGATACTCTGTGTCTATTAGCATTGTGTGAGGTGCGATACTATATGTTAGGATGTAGACAGAATGTGTATCCTGGATAATAAAGTGCATTTGCTAGAGTGAATGCTTTGCACAGTTTTCTCTGTGAAGATGGGCTGCAGTTTTCTTTCAGGTACTCTGTGTCTATTAGCATTGTGTGAGGTGCGATAGTATATGTTAGGATGTAGACAGAGTGTGTATCCCGGATAATAAAGTGCATTTGCTAGAGTGAATGCTTTGCACAGTTTTCTCTGTGAAGATGGGCTGCAGTTTTCTTTCAGGTACTCTGTGTCTATTAGCATTGTGTGAGGTGCGATAGTATATGTTAGGATGTAGACAGAATTTGTATCCTGTGTAATAAAGTGCAATTGCTAGAGTGAATGCTTTGCACAGTTTTCTCTGTGAAGACGGGCTGTAGTTTTCTTTCAGATACTCTGTGTCTATTAGCATTGTGTGAGGTGCGATAGTATATGTTAGGATGTAGACAGAATGTGTATCCCGGATAATAAAGTGCATTTGCTAGAGTGAATGCTTTGCACAGTTTTCTCTGTGAAGATGGGCTGCAGTTTTCTTTCAGATACTCTGTGTCTATTAGCATTGTGTGAGGTGCGATAGTATATGTTAGGATGTAGACAGAATGTGTATCCCGTATAATAAAGTGCATTTGCTAGAGTGAATGCTTTGCACAGTTTTTCTCTGTGAAGATGGGCTGCAGTTTTCTTTCAGATACTCTGTGTCTATTAGCATTGTGTGAGGTGCGATAGTATATGTTAGGATATAGACAGAATGTGTATCCCGGAAAATAAAGTGCATTTGCTAGAGTGAATGCTTTGCACAGTTTTTCTCTGTGAAGATGGGCTGCAGTTTTCTTTCAGATACTCTGTGTCTATTAGCATTGTGTGAGGTGCGATACTATATGTTAGGATGTAGACAGAATGTGTATCCTGGATAATAAAGTGCATTTGCTAGAGTGAATGCTTTGCACAGTTTTCTCTGTGAAGATGGGCTGCAGTTTTCTTTCAGGTACTCTGTGTCTATTAGCATTGTGTGAGGTGCGATAGTATATGTTAGGATGTAGACAGAGTGTGTATCCCGGATAATAAAGTGCATTTGCTAGAGTGAATGCTTTGCACAGTTTTCTCTGTGAAGATGGGCTGCAGTTTTCTTTCAGATACTCTGTGTCTATTAGCATGGTGTGAGGTGCGATAGTATATGTTAGGATGTAGACAGAATCTGTATCCCGGATAATAAAGTGCATTTGCTATAGTGAATGCTTTGCACAGTTTTCTCTGTGAAGAGGGGCTGCAGTTTTCTTTCAGGTACTCTGTGTCTATTAGCATTGTGTGAGGTGCGATAGTATATGTTAGGATGTAGACAGAATGTGTATCCCGGATAATAAAGTGCATTTGCTAGAGTGAATGCTTTGCACAGTTTTCTCTGTGAAGATGGGCTGCAGTTTTTTTTCAGATACTCTGTGTCTATTAGCATTGTGTGAGGTGCGATAGTATATGTTAGGATGTAGACAGAATGTGTATCCCGTATAATAAAGTGCATTTGCTAGAGTGAATGCTTTGCACAGTTTTCTCTGTGAAGATGGGCTGCAGTTTTCTTTCAGATACTCTGTGTCTATTAGCATTGTGTGAGGTGCGATAGTATATGTTAGGATGTAGACAGAATGTGTATCCCGGATAATAAAGTGCATTTGCTAGAGTGAATGCTTTGCACAGTTTTCTCTGTGAAGATGGGCTGCAGTTTTCTTTCAGATACTCTGTGTCTATTAGCATTGTGTGAGGTGCGATAGTATATGTTAGGATGTAGACAGAATGTGTATCCCGTATAATAAAGTGCATTTGCTAGAGTGAATGCTTTGCACAGTTTTCTCTGTGAAGATGGGCTGCAGTTTTCTTTCAGGTACTCTGTGTCTATTAGCATTGTGTGAGGTGCGATAGTATATGTTAGGATGTAGACAGAATGTGTATCCCGGATAATAAAGTGCATTTGCTAGAGTGAATGCTTTGCACAGTTTTCTCTGTGAAGATGGGCTGCAGTTTTCTTTCAGATACTCTGTGTCTATTAGCATTGTGTGAGGTGCGATAGTATATGTTAGGATGTAGACAGAATGTGTATCCCGGATAATAAAGTGCATTTGCTAGAGTGAATGCTTTGCACAGTTTTCTCTGTGAAGATGGGCTGCAGTTTTCTTTCAGGTACTCTGTGTCTATTAGCATTGTGTGAGGTGCGATAGTATATGTTAGGATGTAGACAGAATGTGTATCCCGGATAATAAAGTGCATTTGCTAGAGTGAATGCTTTGCACAGTTTTCTCTGTGAAGATGGGCTGCAGTTTTCTTTCAGATACTCTGTGTCTATTAGCATTGTGTGAGGTGCGATAGTATATGTTAGGATGTAGACAGAATGTGTATCCCGGATAATAAAGTGCATTTGCTAGAGTGAATGCTTTGCACAGTTTTCTCTGTGAAGATGGGCTGCAGTTTTCTTTCAGATACTCTGTGTCTATTAGCATTGTGTGAGGTGCGATAGTATATGTTAGGATGTAGACAGAATGTGTATCCCGGATAATAAAGTGCATTTGCTAGAGTGAATGCTTTGCACAGTTTTCTCTGTGAAGATGGGCTGCAGTTTTCTTTCAGATACTCTGTGTCTATTAGCATTGTGTGAGGTGCGATAGTATATGTTAGGATGTAGACAGAATGTGTATCCCGGATAATAAAGTGCATTTGCTATAGTGAATGCTTTGCACAGTTTTCTCTGTGAAGATGGGCTGCAGTTTTCTTTCAGATACTCTGTGTCTATTAGCATTGTGTGAGGTGCGATAGTATATGTTAGGATGTAGACAGAATGTGTATCCCGGATAATAAAGTGCATTTGCTAGAGTGAATGCTTTGCACAGTTTTTCTCTGTGAAGATGGGCTGCAGTTTTCTTTCAGGTACTCTGTGTCTATTAGCATTGTGTGAGGTGCGATAGTATATGTTAGGATGTAGACAGAATGTGTATCCCGGATAATAAAGTGCATTTGCTAGAGTGAATGCTTTGCACAGTTTTCTCTGTGAAGATGGGCTGCAGTTTTCTTTCAGGTACTCTGTGTCTATTAGCATTGTGTGAGGTGCGATAGTATATGTTAGGATGTAGACAGAATGTGTATCCCGGATAATAAAGTGCATTTGCTAGAGTGAATGCTTTGCACAGTTTTCTCTGTGAAGATGGGCTGCAGTTTTCTTTCAGATACTCTGTGTCTATTAGCATTGTGTGAGGTGCGATAGTATATGTTAGGATGTAGACAGAATGTGTATCCCGGATAATAAAGTGCATTTGCTAGAGTGAATGCTTTGCACAGTTTTCTCTGTGAAGATGGGCTGCAGTTTTCTTTCAGATACTCTGTGTCTATTAGCATTGTGTGAGGTGCGATAGTATATGTTAGGATGTAGACAGAATGTGTATCCCGTATAATAAAGTGCATTTGCTAGAGTGAATGCTTTGCACAGTTTTCTCTGTGAAGATGGGCTGCAGTTTTCTTTCAGATACTCTGTGTCTATTAGCATTGTGTGAGGTGCGATAGTATATGTTAGGATGTAGACAGAATGTGTATCCCGTATAATAAAGTGCATTTGCTAGAGTGAATGCTTTGCACAGTTTTCTCTGTGAAGATGGGCTGCAGTTTTCTTTCAGATACTCTGTGTCTATTAGCATTGTGTGAGGTGCGATAGTATATGTTAGGATGTAGACAGAATGTGTATCCCGTATAATAAAGTGCATTTGCTAGAGTGAATGCTTTGCACAGTTTTCTCTGTGAAGATGGGCTGCAGTTTTCTTTCAGGTACTCTGTGTCTATTAGCATTGTGTGAGGTGCGATAGTATATGTTAGGATGTAGACAGAATGTGTATCCCGTATAATAAAGTGCATTTGCTAGAGTGAATGCTTTGCACAGTTTTC
Source organism: Protopterus annectens (assembly GCF_019279795.1). Classification (NCBI taxonomy): domain Eukaryota; kingdom Metazoa; phylum Chordata; order Ceratodontiformes; family Protopteridae; genus Protopterus; species Protopterus annectens. The sequence goes on along the minus strand of NC_056727.1, from coordinate 61,153,239 downwards.
TCTGTGAAGATGGGCTGCAGTTTTCTTTCAGGTACTCTGTGTCTATTAGCATTGTGTGAGGTGCGATAGTATATGTTAGGATGTAGACAGAATGTGTATCCCGGATAATAAAGTGCATTTGCTAGAGTGAATGCTTTGCACAGTTTTCTCTGTGAAGATGGGCCGCAGTTTTCTTTCAGATACTCTGTGTCTATTAGCATGGTGTGAGGTGCGATAGTATATGTTAGGATGTAGACAGAATGTGTATTCCGGATAATAAAGTGCATTTGCTAGAGTGAATGCTTTGCACAGTTTTTCTCTGTGAAGATGGGCTGCAGTTTTCTTTCAGATACTCTGTGTCTATTAGCATTGTGTGAGGTGCGATAGTATATGTTAGGATGTAGACAGAATGTGTATCCCGGATAATAAAGTGCATTTGCTAGAGTGAATGCTTTGCACAGTTTTCTCTGTGAAGATGGGCTGCAGTTTTCTTTCAGATACTCTGTGTCTATTAGCATTGTGTGAGGTGCGATAGTATATGTTAGGATGTAGACAGAATGTGTATCCCGTATAATAAAGTGCATTTGCTAGAGTGAATGCTTTGCACAGTTTTTCTCTGTGAAGATGGGCTGCAGTTTTCTTTCAGATACTCTGTGTCTATTAGCATTGTGTGAGGTGCGATAGTATATGTTAGGATGTAGACAGAATGTGTATCCCGGATAATAAAGTGCATTTGCTAGAGTGAATGCTTTGCACAGTTTTCTCTGTGAAGATGGGCTGCAGTTTTCTTTCAGATACTCTGTGTCTATTAGCATTGTGTGAGGTGCGATAGTATATGTTAGGATGTAGACAGAATGTGTATCCCGTATAATAAAGTGCATTTGCTAGAGTGAATGCTTTGCACAGTTTTCTCTGTGAAGATGGGCTGCAGTTTTCTTTCAGGTACTCTGTGTCTATTAGCATTGTGTGAGGTGCGATAGTATATGTTAGGATGTAGACAGAATGTGTATCCCGGATAATAAAGTGCATTTGCTAGAGTGAATGCTTTGCACAGTTTTCTCTGTGAAGATGGGCTGCAGTTTTCTTTCAGATACTCTGTGTCTATTAGCATTGTGTGAGGTGCGATAGTATATGTTAGGATGTAGACAGAATGTGTATCCCGGATAATAAAGTGCATTTGCTAGAGTGAATGCTTTGCACAGTTTTCTCTATGAAGATGGGCTGCAGTTTTCTTTCAGATACTCTGTGTCTATTAGCATTGGGTGAGGTGCGATAGTATATGTTAGGATGTAGACAGAATGTGTATCCCGGATAATAAAGTGCATTTGCTAGAGTGAATGCTTTGCACAGTTTTCTCTGTGAAGATGGGCTGCAGTTTTCTTTCAGGTACTCTGTGTCTATTAGCATTGTGTGAGGTGCGATAGTATATGTTAGGATGTAGACAGAATGTGTATTCCGGATAATAAAGTGCATTTGCTAGAGTGAATGCTTTGCACAGTTTTCTCTGTGAAGATGGGCTGCAGTTTTCTTTCAGATACTCTGTGTCTATTAGCATTGTGTGAGGTGCGATAGTATATGTTAGGATGTAGACAGAATGTGTATCCCGTATAATAAAGTGCATTTGCTAGAGTGAATGCTTTGCACAGTTTTCTCTGTGAAGATGGGCTGCAGTTTTCTTTCAGGTACTCTGTGTCTATTAGCATTGTGTGAGGTGCGATAGTATATGTTAGGATGTAGACAGAATGTGTATCCCGGATAATAAAGTGCATTTGCTAGAGTGAATGCTTTGCACAGTTTTCTCTGTGAAGATGGGCTGCAGTTTTCTTTCAGGTACTCTGTGTCTATTAGCATTGTGTGAGGTGCGATAGTATATGTTAGGATGTAGACAGAATGTGTATCCCGGATAATAAAGTGCATTTGCTAGAGTGAATGCTTTGCACAGTTTTCTCTGTGAAGATGGGCTGCAGTTTTCTTTCAGATACTCTGTGTCTATTAGCATTGTGTGAGGTGCGATAGTATATGTTAGGATGTAGACAGAATGTGTATCCCGTATAATAAAGTGCATTTGCTAGAATGAATGCTTTGCACTGTTTTCTCTGTGAAGATGGGCTGCAGTTTTCTTTCAGATACTCTGTGTCTATTAACATTGTGTGAGGTGCGATAGTATATGTTAGGATGTAGACAGAATGTGCATCCCGGATAATAACGTGCATTTGCTAGAGTGAATGCTTTGCACAGTTTTTCTCTGTGAAGATGGGCTGCAGTTTTCTTTCAGATACTCTGTGTCTATTAGCATTGTGTGAGGTGCGATAGTATATGTTAGGATGTAGACAGAATGTGTATCCCGTATAATAAAGTGCATTTGCTAGAGTGAATGCTTTGCACAGTTTTCTCTGTGAAGATGGGCTGCAGTTTTCTTTCAGATACTCTGTGTCTATTAGCATTGTGTGAGGTGCGATAGTATATGTTAGGATGTAGACAGAATGTGTATCCCGGATAATAAAGTGCATTTGCTAGAGTGAATGCTTTGCACAGTTTTCTCTGTGAAGATGGGCTGCAGTTTTCTTTCAGATACTCTGTGTCTATTAGCATTGTGTGAGGTGCGATAGTATATGTTAGGATGTAGACAGAATGTGTATTCCGGATAATAAAGTGCATTTGCTAGAGTGAATGCTTTGCACAGTTTTCTCTGTGAAGATGGGCTGCAGTTTTCTTTCAGATACTCTGTGTCTATTAGCATTGTGTGAGGTGCGATAGTATATGTTAGGATGTAGACAGAATGTGTATCCCGGATAATAAAGTGCATTTGCTAGAGTGAATGCTTTGCACAGTTTTCTCTGTGAAGATGGGCTGCAGTTTTCTTTCAGGTACTCTGTGTCTATTAGCATTTTGTGAGGTGCGATAGTATATGTTAGGATGTAGACAGAATGTGTATCCCGGATAATAAAGTGCATTTGCTAGAGTGAATGCTTTGCACAGTTTTCTCTGTGAAGATGGGCTGCAGTTTTCTTTCAGATACTCTGTGTCTATTAGCATTGTGTGAGGTGCGATAGTATATGTTAGGATGTAGACAGAATGTGTATCCCGGATAATAAAGTGCATTTGCTAGAGTGAATGCTTTGCACAGTTTTCTCTGTGAAGAGGGGCTGCAGTTTTCTTTCAGATACTCTGTGTCTATTAGCATTGTGTGAGGTGCGATAGTATATGTTAGGATGTAGACAGAATGTGTATCCCGTATAATAAAGTGCATTTGCTAGAGTGAATGCTTTGCACAGTTTTCTCTGTGAAGATGGGCTGCAGTTTTCTTTCAGATACTCTGTGTCTATTAGCATTGTGTGAGGTGCGATAGTATATGTTAGGATGTAGACAGAATGTGTATCCCGTATAATAAAGTGCATTTGCTAGAGTGAATGCTTTGCACAGTTTTCTCTGTGAAGATGGGCTGCAGTTTTCTTTCAGGTACTCTGTGTCTATTAGCATTGTGTGAGGTGCGATAGTATATGTTAGGATGTAGACAGAATGTGTATCCCGTATAATAAAGTGCATTTGCTAGAGTGAATGCTTTGCACAGTTTTCTCTGTGAAGATGGGCTGCAGTTTTCTTTCAGGTACTCTGTGTCTATTAGCATTGTGTGAGGTGCGATAGTATATGTTAGGATGTAGACAGAATGTGTATCCCGTATAATAAAGTGCACTTGCTATAGTGAATGCTTTGCACAGTTTTCTCTGTGAAGATGGGCTGCAGTTTTCTTTCAGGTACTCTGTGTGTATTAGCATTGTGTGAGGTGCGATAGTATATGTTAGGATGTAGACAGAATGTGTATCCCATATAATAAAGTGCATTTGCTAGAGTGAATGCTTTGCACAGTTTTTCTCTGTGAAGATGGGCTGCAGTTTTCTTTCAGATACTCTGTGTCTATTAGCATTGTGTGAGGTGCGATAGTATATGTTAGGATATAGACAGAATGTGTATCCCGGATAATAAAGTGCATTTGCTAGAGTGAATGCTTTGCACAGTTTTTTTCTGTGAAGATGGGCTGCAGTTTTCTTTCTGATACTCTCTGTCTATTAGCATTGTGTGAGGTGCGATAGTATATGTTAGGATGTAGACAGAATGTGTATACCGTATAATAAAGTGCATTTGCTAGAGTGAATGCTTTGCACAGTTTTCTCTGTGAAGATGGGTTGCAGTTTTCTTTCAGGTACTCTGTGTCTATTAGCATTGTGTGAGGTGCGATAGTATATGTTATGATGTAGACAGAATGTGTATCCCGGATAATAAAGTGCATTTGCTAGAGTGAATGCTTTGCACAGTTTTCTCTGTGAAGATGGGCTGCAGTTTTCTTTCAGATACTCTGTGTCTATTAGCATTGTGTGAGGTGCGATACTATATGTTAGGATGTAGACAGAATGTGTATCCTGGATAATAAAGTGCATTTGCTAGAGTGAATGCTTTGCACAGTTTTCTCTGTGAAGATGGGCTGCAGTTTTCTTTCAGGTACTCTGTGTCTATTAGCATTGTGTGAGGTGCGATAGTATATGTTAGGATGTAGACAGAATGTGTATCCCGGATAATAAAGTGCATTTGCTAGAGTGAATGCTTTGCACAGTTTTCTCTGTGAAGATGGGCTGCAGTTTTCTTTGAGATACTCTGTGTCTATTACCATTGTGTGAGGTGCGATAGTATATGTTAGGATGTAGACAGAATGTGTATCCCGTATAATAAAGTGCATTTGCTAGAGTGAATGCTTTGCACAGTTTTCTCTATGAAGATGGGCTGCAGTTTTCTTTCAGATACTCTGTGTCTATTAGCATTGGGTGAGGTGCGATAGTATATGTTAGGATGTAGACAGAATGTGTATCCCGGATAATAAAGTGCATTTGCTATAGTGAATGCTTTGCACAGTTTTCTCTGTGAAGATGGGCTGCAGTTTTCTTTCAGATACTCTGTGTCTATTAGCATTGTGTGAGGTGCGATAGTATATGTTAGGATGTAGACAGAATGTGTATCCCGGATAATAAAGTGCATTTGCTAGAGTGAATGCTTTGCACAGTTTTCTCTGTGAAGATGGGCTGCAGTTTTCTTTCAGATACTCTGTGTCTATTAGCATTGTGTGAGGTGCGATAGTATATGTTAGGATGTAGACAGAATGTGTATCCCGGATAATAAAGTGCATTTGCTAGAGTGAATGCTTTGCACAGTTTTCTCTGTGAAGATGGGCTGCAGTTTTCTTTCAGGTACTCTGTGTCTATTAGCATTGTGTGAGGTGCGATAGTATATGTTAGGATGTAGACAGAATGTGTATCCCGGATAATAAAGTGCATTTGCTAGAGTGAATGCTTTGCACAGTTTTCTCTGTGAAGATGGGCTGCAGTTTTCTTTCAGATACTCTGTGTCTATTAGCATTGTGTGAGGTGCGATAGTATATGTTAGGATGTAGACAGAATGTGTATCCCGTATAATAAAGTGCATTTGCTAGAGTGAATGCTTTGCACAGTTTTCTCTGTGAAGATGGGCTGCAGTTTTCTTTCAGATACTCTGTGTCTATTAGCATTGTGTGAGGTGCGATAGTATATGTTAGGATGTAGACAGAATGTGTATCCCGGATAATAAAGTGCATTTGCTAGAGTGAATGCTTTGCACAGTTTTCTCTGTGAAGATGGGCTGCAGTTTTCTTTCAGATACTCTGTGTCTATTAGCATTGTGTGAGGTGCGATAGTATATGTTAGGATGTAGACAGAATGTGTATCCCGGATAATAAAGTGCATTTGCTAGAGTGAATGCTTTGCACAGTTTTCTTTGTGAAGATGGGCTGCAGTTTTCTTTCAGATACTCTGTGTCTATTAGCATTGTGTGAGGTGCGATAGTATATGTTAGGATGTAGACAGAATGTGTATCCCGGATAATAAAGTGCATTTGCTAGAGTGAATGCTTTGCACAGTTTTCTCTGTGAAGATGGGCTGCAGTTTTCTTTCAGATACTCTGTGTCTATTAGCATTGTGTGAGGTGCGATAGTATATGTTAGGATGTAGACAGAATGTGTATCCCGGATAATAAAGTGCATTTGCTAGAGTGAATGCTTTGCACAGTTTTCTCTGTGAAGATGGGCTGCAGTTTTCTTTCAGATACTCTGTGTCTATTAGCATTGTGTGAGGTGCGATAGTATATGTTAGGATGTAGACAGAATGTGTATCCCGTATAATAAAGTGCATTTGCTAGAGTGAATGCTTTGCACAGTTTTCTCTGTGAAGATGGGCTGCAGTTTTCTTTCAGGTACTCTGTGTCTATTAGCATTGTGTGAGGTGCGATAGTATATGTTAGGATGTAGACAGAATGTGTATCCCGTATAATAAAGTGCATTTGCTAGAGTGAATGCTTTGCACAGTTTTCTCTGTGAAGATGGGCTGCAGTTTTCTTTCAGGTACTCTGTGTCTATTAGCATTGTGTGAGGTGCGATAGTATATGTTAGGATGTAGACAGAATGTGTATCCCGGATAATAAAGTGCATTTGCTAGAGTGAATGCTTTGCACAGTTTTCTCTGTGAAGATGGGCTGCAGTTTTCTTTCAGATACTCTGTGTCTATTAGCATTGTGTGAGGTGCGATAGTATATGTTAGGATGTAGACAGAATGTGTATCCCGGATAATAAAGTGCATTTGCTAGAGTGAATGCTTTGCACAGTTTTCTCTGTGAAGATGGGCTGCAGTTTTCTTTCAGGTACTCTGTGTCTATTAGCATTGTGTGAGGTGCGATAGTATATGTTAGGATGTAGACAGAATGTGTATCCCGTATAATAAAGTGCATTTGCTAGAGTGAATGCTTTGCACAGTTTTCTCTGTGAAGATGGGCTGCAGTTTTCTTTCAGATACTCTGTGTCTATTAGCATTGTGTGAGGTGCGATAGTATATGTTAGGATGTAGACAGAATGTGTATCCCGTATAATAAAGTGCATTTGCTAGAGTGAATGCTTTGCACAGTTTTCTCTGTGAAGATGGGCTGCAGTTTTCTTTCAGATACTCTGTGTCTATTAGCATTGTGTGAGGTGCGATAGTATATGTTAGGATGTAGACAGAATGTGTATCCCGGATAATAAAGTGCATTTGCTAGAGTGAATGCTTTGCACAGTTTTCTCTGTGAAGATGGGCTGCAGTTTTCTTTCAGGTACTCTGTGTCTATTAGCATTGTGTGAGGTGCGATAGTATATGTTAGGATGTAGACAGAATGTGTATCCCGGATAATAAAGTGCATTTGCTAGAGTGAATGCTTTGCACAGTTTTCTCTGTGAAGATGGGCTGCAGTTTTCTTTCAGGTACTCTGTGTCTATTAGCATTGTGTGAGGTGCGATAGTATATGTTAGGATGTAGACAGAATGTGTATCCCGGATAATAAAGTGCATTTGCTAGAGTGAATGCTTTGCACAGTTTTCTCTGTGAAGAGGGGCTGCAGTTTTCTTTCAGATACTCTGTGTCTATTAGCATTGTGTGAGGTGCGATAGTATATGTTAGGATGTAGACAGAATGTGTATCCCGGATAATAAAGTGCATTTGCTAGAGTGAATGCTTTGCACAGTTTTCTCTGTGAAGATGGGCTGCAGTTTTCTTTCAGATACTCTGTGTCTATTAGCATTGGGTGAGGTGCGATAGTATATGTTAGGATGTAGACAGAATGTGTATCCCGGATAATAAAGTGCATTTGCTAGAGTGAATGCTTTGCACAGTTTTCTCTGTGAAGATGGGCTGCAGTTTTCTTTCAGATACTCTGTGTCTATTAGCATTGTGTGAGGTGCGATAGTATATGTTAGGATGTAGACAGAATGTGTATTCCGGATAATAAAGTGCATTTGCTAGAGTGAATGCTTTGCACAGTTTTTCTCTGTGAAGATGGGCTGCAGTTTTCTTTCAGATACTCTGTGTCTATTAGCATTGTGTGAGGTGCGATAGTATATGTTAGGATGTAGACAGAATGTGTATCCCGGATAATAAAGTGCATTTGCTAGAGTGAATGCTTTGCACAGTTTTCTTTGTGAAGATGGGCTGCAGTTTTCTTTCAGATACTCTGTGTCTATTAGCATTGTGTGAGGTGCGATAGTATATGTTAGGATGTAGACAGAATGTGTATCCCGGATAATAAAGTGCATTTGCTAGAGTGAATGCTTTGCACAGTTTTCTCTGTGAAGATGGGCTGCAGTTTTCTTTCAGGTACTCTGTGTCTATTAGCATTGTGTGAGGTGCGATAGTATATGTTAGGATGTAGACAGAATGTGTATCCCGGATAATAAAGTGCATTTGCTAGAGTGAATGCTTTGCACAGTTTTCTCTGTGAAGATGGGCTGCAGTTTTCTTTCAGATACTCTGTGTCTATTAGCATTGTGTGAGGTGCGATAGTATATGTTAGGATGTAGACAGAATGTGTATCCCGTATAATAAAGTGCATTTGCTAGAGTGAATGCTTTGCACAGTTTTCTCTGTGAAGATGGGCTGCAGTTTTCTTTCAGATACTCTGTGTCTATTAGCATTGTGTGAGGTGCGATAGTATATGTTAGGATGTAGACAGAATGTGTATCCCGGATAATAAAGTGCATTTGCTAGAGTGAATGCTTTGCACAGTTTTCTCTGTGAAGATGGGCTGCAGTTTTCTTTCAGATACTCTGTGTCTATTAGCATTGTGTGAGGTGCGATAGTATATGTTAGGATGTAGACAGAATGTGTATCCCGGATAATAAAGTGCATTTGCTAGAGTGAATGCTTTGCACAGTTTTCTTTGTGAAGATGGGCTGCAGTTTTCTTTCAGATACTCTGTGTCTATTAGCATTGTGTGAGGTGCGATAGTATATGTTAGGATGTAGACAGAATGTGTATCCCGTATAATAAAGTGCATTTGCTAGAGTGAATGCTTTGCACAGTTTTCTCTGTGAAGATGGGCTGCAGTTTTCTTTCAGATACTCTGTGTCTATTAGCATTGTGTGAGGTGCGATAGTATATGTTAGGATGTAGACAGAATGTGTATCCCGGATAATAAAGTGCATTTGCTAGAGTGAATGCTTTGCACAGTTTTCTCTGTGAAGATGGGCTGCAGTTTTCTTTCAGGTACTCTGTGTCTATTAGCATTGTGTGAGGTGCGATAGTATATGTTAGGATGTAGACAGAATGTGTATCCCGGATAATAAAGTGCATTTGCTAGAGTGAATGCTTTGCACAGTTTTCTCTGTGAAGATGGGCTGCAGTTTTCTTTCAGATACTCTGTGTCTATTAGCATTGTGTGAGGTGCGATAGTATATGTTAGGATGTAGACAGAATGTGTATCCCGGATAATAAAGTGCATTTGCTAGAGTGAATGCTTTGCACAGTTTTCTCTGTGAAGATGGGCTGCAGTTTTCTTTCAGATACTCTGTGTCTATTAGCATTGTGTGAGGTGCGATAGTATATGTTAGGATGTAGACAGAATGTGTATCCCGTATAATAAAGTGCATTTGCTAGAGTGAATGCTTTGCACAGTTTTTCTCTGTGAAGATGGGCTGCAGTTTTCTTTCAGATACTCTGTGTCTATTAGCATTGTGTGAGGTGCGATAGTATATGTTAGGATGTAGACAGAATGTGTATCCCGTATAATAAAGTGCATTTGCTAGAGTGAATGCTTTGCACAGTTTTCTTTGTGAAGATGGGCTGCAGTTTTCTTTCAGATATTCTGTGTCTATTAGCATTGTGTGAGGTGCGATAGTATATGTTAGGATGTAGACAGAATGTGTATCCCGGATAATAAAGTGCATTTGCTAGAGTGAATGCTTTGCACAGTTTTTCTCTGTGAAGATGGGCTGCAGTTTTCTTTCAGATACTCTGTGTCTATTAGCATTGTGTGAGGTGCGATAGTATATGTTAGGATATAGACAGAATGTGTATCCCGGATAATAAAGTGCATTTGCTAGAGTGAATGCTTTGCACAGTTCTGGTTTGTGAAGATGGGCTGCAGTTTTCTTTCAGATACTCTGTGTCTATTAGCATTGTGTGAGGTGCGATAGTATATGTTAGGATGTAGACAGAATGTGTATCCCGGATAATAAAGTGCATTTGCTAGAGTGAATGCTTTGCACAGTTTTCTCTGTGAAGATGGGCTGCAGTTTTCTTTCAGATACTCTGTGTCTATTAGCATTGTGTGAGGTGCGATAGTATATGTTAGGATGTAGACAGAATGTGTATCCCGGATAATAAAGTGCATTTGCTATAGTGAATGCTTTGTACAGTTTTCTCTGTGAAGAGGGGCTGCAGTTTTCTTTCAGGTACTCTGTGTCTATTAGCATTGTGTGAGGTGCGATAGTATATGTTAGGATGTAGACAGAATGTGTATCCCGTATAATAAAGTGCATTTGCTAGAGTGAATGCTTTGCACAGTTTTCTCTGTGAAGATGGGCTGCAGTTTTCTTTCAGATACTCTGTGTCTATTAGCATTGTGTGAGGTGCGATAGTATATGTTAGGATGTAGACAGAATGTGCATCCCGGATAATAACGTGCATTTGCTAGAGTGAATGCTTTGCACAGTTTTCTCTGTGAAGATGGGCTGCAGTTTTCTTTCAGATACTCTGTGTCTATTAGCATTGTGTGAGGTAGTATATGTTATGATGTAGACAGAACTAGCATTGTGTGAAGTGCGATAGTATATGTTAGGATGTAGACAGAATGTGTATCCCGGATAATAAAGTGCATTTGCTAGAGTGAATGCTTTGCACAGTTTTTCTCTGTGAAGATGGGCTGCAGTTTTCTTTCAGATACTCTGTGTCTATTAGCATTGTGTGAGGTGCGATAGTATATGTTAGGATGTAGACAGAATGTGTATCCCGTATAATAAAGTGCATTTGCTAGAGTGAATGCTTTGCACAGTTTTCTCTGTGAAGATGGGCTGCAGTTTTCTTTCAGATACTCTGTGTCTATTAGCATTGTGTGAGGTGCGATAGTATATGTTAGGATGTAGACAGAATGTGTATCCCGGATAATAAAGTGCATTTGCTAGAGTGAATGCTTTGCACAGTTTTTCTCTGTGAAGATGGGCTGCAGTTTTCTTTCAGATACTCTGTGTCTATTAGCATTGTGTGAGGTGCGATAGTATATGTTAGGATGTAGACAGAATGTGTATCCCGTATAATAAAGTGCATTTGCTAGAGTGAATGCTTTGCACAGTTTTCTCTGTGAAGATGGGCTGCAGTTTTCTTTCAGATACTCTGTGTCTATTAGCATTGTGTGAGGTGCGATAGTATATGTTAGGATGTAGACAGAATGCGTATCCCATACTAAAAAGTGCATTTGCTGGAGTGAATGCTTTGCACAGTTTTCTTTGTGAAGATCTCTTTTTTTGGGTTTGGTCATTGATTTTGTGGGGTTTGAAGATTTTTAAGGGAAAAAGTGATCCCGGAAATTGCATTTTGGTGAATTTTTGCCATTTTTCCCTTTGGATCTCTTTTTCTTTAGATTTGGTCTTTTAGATTGTTAGGGGGAAGAATTTTAAAGGGTAAAAAATTGCCCCGGTAATAAGTGCATTTCTGGTGAATTTTTCCAGTTTTCTTTAAGATCTCTTTTTCTTTAGTTTGGTCTTTTACATTTTTGGAGGTGCAAATGTTATTTGGATTAAAGAATTGTATTTTAAATTGCATTTCTGGTGAATGTTTGCAGTTTTCTTTAAGTCTCTTTTTCTTTAGATTTGGTCTTTTAGATTTGTAGGTGTAGAATTTTAAAGGGAAAAAGTGATCCCGATAATTGCATTTCTTGTGAATTTTTGCCAGTTTTCTTTAAGATCTCTTTTTCTTTAGTTTGGTCTTTTAGATTGTTAGGTGGAAGATTGTTGGATTAAAGAATTTTTTAAATTTTAT